>NC_057799.1:463442647-463510470 GCF_018294505.1 Triticum aestivum
AAACCTCGCCGACGCCCGAAGACTGCGGTGGTCGCCGGCGTTGAACCACGGCGAGGCAGGGAGATCGGAGTGTACCAAGAGGTTCAGTGCGTCCTTCCGCGTCGGTGGGTGGTGGACTTGACCGACGGAGAGCACCACGTCGATGGCGACACTTTCTCCGGCGGACGGCGGCTCGGGCGATGCTGGAGAACTCCGGTGGGTGCTGCAAACTCCGAATTGAAGCGCGGGTCAGGAGAGTGGATGCATAAGGAAGCTACTGGCAAGAGTTGAGGGGTGGAGGTGCACGCACGGGAGCGAATCGAGCTGGATCCCGTGGCGGGTCGAGGCGGCCGGAGTTGGGGAAGAAGGCTCCCTCGGGGCCCTTCCAGTGGCTTGGCGTGGTGTTGGTGGAGTGCAGAGGTGGTGTGGGTTCGAGCTCGAGCTCGGGGCCTCTATTTATAGGTGATTCGAGGGGGTGGCCGTGAACGGGAAATCTCCGGCGAGCGATTACGGTGAGGTAGTGGTTGGGCAGGGAGTTTAAGTGGCCAGGCAGCATCAGGGAGGTTCACTGGTGCCGTTCCACTGCTAACCTTGGTCGGGCTTGGCGTAATGGCGCCGGTCCTCGACGGGGCGGCCGTACAGGCACGGCGGCGGCAGAGAGCGCGCTCTGCGCCTAGCAGTTCACGACGAGGGTGGCAGCACGCACGGGGGAGTGGATGGCCACGCGGCGGCCTCCGGTGGCTTGGGCGGCGCTGGACGGCGCCGTCTACGCTACGCCCCTCTCTGGCGGCCGCAAAGCCGCTGCTGCTGTCGCTCACGGGGTGGCGCACCTCCTCCTGCTCGTCGCCGACGCCCGCAACCTTCCAGGCATTCGTGCGGCGCAGGGACAAGAGGGAGGGGACGGGGAGCAAGGCGCCACCGCGGCACTGGTGAGATCGACGTCGGGCTCTGAAGAAAACGACAGTAGCTCTGAAACTGTTTATCTGAGTTTACTGAACATGATAGCAACAGTGTCCAGCAGGTGTTCGATGAAATGATTTGGCAAGAAGAAATTTTTTTCTGGAGCTGGGACTTGGTGAGGTGACCTCTCAATGCACCCAGAGGCTGCCTGATTTTTCTCAGATTTTTAGGAGAAGAATTCAAATGAATTTCATCAAATTTGGCAAATGAGGTCCAAACTTGCAGCAAGTGTAGTTTGAAATATTTGAACTGGAGACCAGTGGATCTTCATGGATCTTGGTGGAGGGCTCAAAGGACTAGCTAGGGAAATTGGTTTGGAGGCAAAACTCAAAGCAGAAAGGGTAGCTCCTTTGTAAACCTCCAAGGATCAAGATAGGAGGCAGAAATTGTTTTTGATGAGAAATAAAAGGAAACAAATATATGGAGAGGTTCAACTTGCTGGATTTGAGGAGTAACTTGACACAAAGATGGGGAAAGGCTTATGGGAGTGGATTTCCACTTAGGTCATGGCAAAAGGAATTTTTGAAAAGGGGAGAAGATCACTTCAAAATGCCATAGGGCTATTTAAAAGATTTTTATTTTTCAAAAGAAATTTTCCCAAGTGAAAGGCATTTGGTTTTGAGTCCCAATGAGAAGGAAAAACCTCCAAGACCAAAGTCCAGTCTTGGGTGAATCCAAAACAAAACACTTTCCATAAAAAAAAATTGAGAGGGAGAGTTCTTCAGAAGAAAAAATTAAATAACCTTCCTCAATTTAAATAAAAGTTTGAGAAAACCAAATAAAATTTTGGGTGTCACACACACCACCTGTCTTGGCGGCGCCAACTGAGAAAGAGCCCATGCTCCTTTACATTGCCGCGACTAGCCAAGTGGTCAGCACAGTTATTGTGGTCCAACGCCCAGAAGAAGGCCGGGCTTAGTTAGTCCAGAGGCCGGTGTATTATTTGAGCGAAGTACTGTCCACCTCGAAGCAAAACTACCCGCACTACCAGAAGATGTGCTATGGAGTATACTTCGCCGCCAAGAAGCTGAAGCCCTACTTTCAAGAGCACCCCATCACGGTCGTATGTACTGCCCCGCTTGCCGAGATCATAGGCAGCCGGGATGCATCCAGCCGGGTGGCCAAGTGGGCCATTGCGCTGGCTCCTTACACGATCTTCTACCAGCCCTGCACCGCCATCAAGTCCCAGGCATTGGCCGACTTCCTTGTCGACTGGGCCGAGACCCAGTACCGCTACCGCTGGCTCCCGACTCCACTCATTGGCGGATGCACTTCGATGGATCCAAGATGCGCACCGGCTTGGGAGCCGGCATCGTCCTCACCTCTCCCAAGGGCGACAAACTCAGATACACATTGCAAATTCATTTTGCCACCTCCAACAACGTGGCCAAGTACGAGGCACTCATACATGGGCTCCGGCTAGCCAAAGAGCTCGGGATCCGCGGGATCCTGTGCTATGGCGACTCGGATTTGGTAGTTCAACAATCATCTAGCGACTGGGACGCCAAGGACGCAAACATGGCGAGCTACCGATTCATCGTTCAGCAAATCAGCAGATACTTTGAAGGATGCGAGTTCCTCCACATGCCACGGGCCGACAACGAGCAAGCAGATGCCCTGGCACGAATCGGTTCCACCCGACAAGCTATCCCAACCGGCGTCTCTCTCCAATGCCTCCTCAAACCGTCTGTCAAGCCGTCTCCAGAATCAGACTCCATCTTCGTACCGCCTGACCCTGATGCAGTCGGATCCGACTTGGGGAACCCAGCAGGTGGCTCGGGGACTTCGACAGGTGGCTGGGGGACTGCCGTAGTCGCACCCGGCTCGGGGACTTCAGAACCCGGCCAGGGGACTGTAGCAGTCGGCCCGGGGACTGCAACGACACAACAGGCGGTGGCCGACTCCAACTCTTCACCACCCAACCCACCCAGCCTGGTCGTAGTAGCCATATTGGCAATAGAAGAAGTCACAGCTCCATCATGGGCCCAACCCATCCTCAACTTCTTGGTAAACAGAGAGCTGCCGATTGACGAGATCTCGGCAAGACAAGTTCAACACCGAGCCGGAGCATACACAATAGTAAACAGAGAACTCGTTAGGCGCAGCGTCACTGGAGTCTTCCAGCGCTGCGTCGAGCCAGAGAAAGGCATAGGAATCCTCAAGGACATCCACCAAGGCGAATGCGGCCACCACGCGGCCTCAAGATCAATCGTCGCCAAAGCTTTCCGCCATGGGTTCTTCTGGCGGACTGCTTTGGAAGACGCCAAGGAATTAGTCAAATACTGCAAAGGGTGCCAAGTCTTCTGCACTCAAGACAACCCCCCTCACCTGGCCCTTTGCTGTCTGGGGACTGGACATGGTGGGCCCATTCAAGACGGCGCGCGGCGGCATGACACATCTGCTTGTTGCCGTGGACAAATTCACCAAGTGGATTGAAGCGAAGCCAATCAAGAAGCTGAACGGGCCGACTGCCGTGACATTCATCGCAGATATCACCACCCGGTATGGCGTACCACACAGCATCATCACTGACAATGGCACGAATTTTACCAAAGGAGCACTAGCACGTTTCTGTGCGACACAGAGCATCCGACTGGACTTAGCGTCCGTAGCCCACCCGCAGTCAAACGGCCAAGTCGAGCGAGCAAACGGCCTCATCCTCTCCGGCATCAAGCCCCGACTGGTCGTACCACCGGAGCGTTCGGCCGGCTAATGGCTCGACGAGCTGCCGGCCGTCCTCTGGAGTCTGCGTACTACCCCGAACAAGTCAACCGGCTTCACCCCTTTCTTGTATATGGTGCCGAGGCTGTCATCCCAACGGACATTGAGTTCGACTCACCTCGGGTCACCATGTACACGGAGGCGGAGGCCAAGGAAGCACGAGAAGACAGCGTTGACCTGCTGGAAGAGGGCCAGCTGTTAGCACTCAGCCGGTCCGCCATCTACCAGCAGGGTTTGCACCGTTACCACAACCGGAAGGTCAAGCCAAGATCCTTCCAAGAAGGCGATCTTGTGCTCCGGCTGATCCAGCGAACAGCCAGCCAACACAAGCTCTCAGCCCCTTGGGAAGGCCCCTTCGTCATCAGCAAGGCCCTAGGCAACGACTCCTACTACCTGATCGACGCACAGAAGCCGAAGGCACGCAAGAGAGATGATTCCGGCAAGGAGTCGGAACGACCATGGAACGCCAATCTCCTCCGAAGATTTTACAGCTAAATGCAGTATGTACCACACTACCTTTTGTATTAAGTACAAGACAACGGGCCCCCCGAGGAGCACTGGGGGACTACCCTCTTTTATCTACGTATGATGAGTGTCATACCTATGAATGTATTACTACATTTGTTTTCCTGTCCGGCACCGGGTTCGATCAGTCGGCCCGGGGACTTGCCGCCTTGAGTTATATTAAAGTTCTACCAGCAGTCAGACAAGTAGTGTGCCGGCACCCAAGCCCTCTCTTGTTGAAAGTTGCAGCTCGAAGAATCGACTGTCCGACTGGCAAGAGTCAAAGGCAGGAAAGGATGCCCACATGAAAAACGGCTAAGGACTAACGAACTTATATAACACAAGCCGGCCTCCCACCCCGCCAACCGGCTGTCAGAACAGCCGGCTGGCCGGCTTCCGATTCACCTTGCTACAATCTAAGAAAGCTAGGGTACTTGCCCTCCCAAACGGCCAAGCCCTTCCCCAGCCACAGACTGCAGAGAAGCTGTCCGGCTGGGAAGGCGGCGACCAAGGGAGGGCGGCAAAGGAAACAGCCAAAAGGATGAAAAGCAAATACAATCGGAAGCCAAGCACATGCATGATTATATTTACACAAAAGGCCTTCGAAAGGCCGGCGTTCAACATAGTTTGAATACACCCCTAGTGGGTGGAACTGCGCAAACCTAACAAATATTGTTCAAAGAGTAATAAACAGAAAAGCAACGGTGGCGGATCAGGCCAAAGGTGCAACAGGCGAGCCAGGAAGGTCAATGGAGACAACAGTGCTGGCTGAGGAGTGGCCGACTGGCGAGTCTCGGCTTGATCATCACCGGCTGCAGGCGGCGCGCTCGCACGCGCCTCGTTGCTGGAGGCACGATCAAGCTGAGGTTGGCCGGTTGCTCCACCGTCTGGCACGGCGTCTTCACCATCCTCTCCCTCCTCCTCTTCGCCCTCATCACTGGAGTTGATCTCCTCCGCCGAGTCTTCACCATCTGCTGGGTTCAGCCCAAACCACTCCTCCGGCTGAGCAACGCTGTCATCATTCACCTCAGGGGCAAAGGCACTGGTGTCGGTGTAGTCGGCGATCGCCGAGGCGCGCTGGATGATAGCCGGCCGCACCGCCTCCAGCTCCTCGTTGGCCTCCTGCCGCCAGGTGGTCAGCTGGGCCAAATCCAGCCCAGGATACCAAGCTCGGACGAACTCCAGCGCCCGCATGGTGCCTGAGCGAGCTGCATAAGCCTTCCAGGCCTCGAAGCGGCCAACCGCTACCTCCAGCCAGTCGGCAGTCCGACTGGGGGTACGGGGAACCACCTCGCCGGGCCAGAGGGCGGCCAGCACTTGCGCCCCAACGCGCTGAAGACGGCAGAGCATGCGGTGAGCCGGCTGGAGACGGGCTTGGATCGCCAGAAGCTGCTCCTCAAGCGACCGGCGAGCATCCGGCGCGATCTCAGCCCCAGCCTACCTTTGCGCGTCGTGGCGGGCCTCGATGACTTGGTTGGCGGCAACAGAGTAACCAGGCAAGTACTCTGCGCAAGTAAGAAAGGAAGAAAAAACACAAAGTCAGAAAATGGACCAAATGGCAGGCGGCAAGCAAAGGGACGAAGAAGAAGGCGGCCTACCGTCAACCAAATCTTCGATCTGGCCGTAGCCGTCGCTCAGCGCTTGCCTTGCCTCAGCCCAGCTCGCCGCATCGGTCTCGTATTCGGCTTGGAGGGTGGCCTCGCTGTCCTGCGCGGCCTTCAGGGCTGCCTTATGGCTCTCCTCCTGGTCGGCCAGCTTCTTGACCAAGCGGTCACGCTCCTGAGACAAGGCGTTGCACTCGGCTTCCTTGGCGCGAAGGGCGGTCTGGGCCCCACCCAACTGCTCCCTCAGGTCGGCGTTGGCCTCTGCAGATATGGTAAAGAAAAAAAAGCAATAAGAAAGAACTCGCCAGGAAAGATCCGGCTCGACTGCTCAGCAGTCAGCCCGAATCTCGAGGACTACACCCAGTGGGTGCGCTGACGCGCCCCAACGTGAGATAAAAGATGAAGCACTTACTCCGGCTCTCGGTCAGATCAATGGTCTTCTGGTTCAGCTCCCGGGCCTGGGAGTTGAAGGTAGCCGCACGAAGGTTGTGATAGTCCTGCAAATAAGACAGAGGAGCGAATAAGAACAATATAGCAATCGAAGTCTACTAAGAAGTTCCAAGCCGCCTGCTCAGCAGCCGACTCGGAACTCGGGGACTACACCCAGTGGGTGCGCTGACGCGCCCCCATGGAAGAAATCAAGAACAAGAAACAAAAAAGCGGGAAGACTCACTTGAATGGCCGTCCGCGTCGCGAGGAACTCTTGAGTACACTGCTTCAGCACGGTGGCTTGGGATTGAAGCCGGTTCCGGACTTCTTGCGCCGCCACGTTCAGCACAGCCGTCCCACCACCCGGCGTCCACCCCGGAGAGTTGGCGCTAGCCGTCTCCAGATCCTGGGCCGACGAGCTAGAGCCCGCGGCCTTCTGCGGGTCCGGCGCCGAAGTCGCCTTCCCTACGCGCTGGCGCGATGGCGACCGGACCACAAGGTCTGCCCTCGCAGCCGGCTCGCCTCCAGCCGGTTGCACGGGCGGCGCGCTAGGCCGGCTGCCTTGGTCTGCCCCAGTCGGCGATGGCGGTGCCGCCTCCCTCTCCAGGACAACGACGTCACCCTCCTCCCTCTCCACCACCAGCTGGTCGCCACCGGCTTCCTCCGGCGGGGGCACCGGGATCTCGGGCGCCACAGCGCGAAGGGGGACGACAAGCTGCGGATCCGGTTACGCAGGGCCTCCGCCGCCCTCTCTGCGGCTGCAGCCTCCGCCTGAGCCTTGGCTGCTGCGTCGGCTTGTGCCTCCGCCGACCTCTCCGTCATCTCCTGCGCTGCCGTGGCAGCGGCCGCCCTCAGCTCCTCCGCCTCCCGCTCCTCCCGCGCATTTCGCTCCGTCGCCGCTTGAAGCTCGGCACGGGGGTCCATGCGGCGGGCGCTTGCAGATCCTCCCACGGCTCCAACCATGGAGGCGGCAGCGGTCCGCTCAAGAGAAAGCGGAGCCCTGTTTTTTTAAGTCAAGACAAGGACTCAGAAGAATATCAACAAAAAAGAAGAAGGAATACGTGAGAGAATTTACACTTACGCCGAAACCATTTGTGGCTGCTTCACCACCTTGCGGAAGCAGGCAGCCTTCACGGCTGCCTCATCCCGCTTGGTCGCCGCCGCCGCGCTCTTGGGCTTCTTCGGCCGACTGCCGAATAGGCTCGGCGCGGCCCGGCGCTTCTGCGCGCCGCCTCGGATAGCCGGCGCGGCAGATGAACCCGCGCCATGATGATCGGACGCCGGCTGGCGGCGCGGGACGACTTCCGCCTCGTCATCATCCGGCCAGTCGTCGAAGCTGGCTCCAAGCCCGGAGCCGCCTGCCTCGCCACCTCCCCCCACGGTGTCATCGTCCAGAGCGGCCGCCCCCAAGAAGCCGGCCACAAGAAGACCGACTCCACGATGCCGGCCACAAGAGGGCCGGCTCCCGGCAAGCGGCCAAGATTGCACCCTCAAGGACTGCACCCACATAACGGTGACGAGACGGGGCATGGCTACAGTAAAGCCTGCCACCCCCGAATCCTGGAGCACGCATGGCCACAGTGCGCCGTACGGGTCGGCCATCCCCCGTCCGGCGCGGCACTGTTGCCATGTTGACTATGACGCCACCCACGACAGGCTGTCAGTACAGCCCGCGGGCGGTGGGCCCCTTCAGCTAGAGAGACGCTCGAAGGCGGCCAAGCCCCCCAGTCGGCCTGGGGTGTAGCCGGCTCCCAATAGCCGGCTACCTCACTCCCTCGAAGTATGTGCATCATTAAGGAGACAAGACGAGGTAAGACTACAGTGAGAGCCCGCCAGACGGCGGCACTGTAGCCATGCTTACCTCGGCAAAGCCCTCGTCATTAGGGGCTAGGCTACAGTAACCAGCCGCCGGCAAGACCCCCAGGCGGTGGGGCCGGCCTGTCGGCCAAGAGGCCGGCAGCCGGCGGGACCCACCAGTCGGCGGGCCCCAGCGGCCGGCGGAGAAGCCGGCGGATATAGACACTGACGGCTTGGACCCGCATCCAGCCGGATTACCATTGTACCCCTGGGGGGTAGGCCTATATAAACCCCCCAGGGCACCCATGCAAAGGGTTGATCTCTTAGAGTTTTAGACACCACATAGAGAGAAGAGGAGAGCTAGCCTTGTGCCCTTCTTCTTCCTCTAGCCGAACAGCTCAAGGAGCCACTTGTAGCCACTTGTGTTGATCTAGTGATCATGCGGAGACCCCGCAGAGCAGGACTAGGGGTGTTATCTCCACGGAGAGCCCCGAACCTGGGCAAGATTCAACGGCGTGCATGTCTTCGCCTTATCCCGTTTCTAGGCACCGGCGATGTCTTACTGGCTCCCACAATGATAAGCCACCCGTTGGCATATGTCACACCTACCACCCGACAACTAGTCTTAATTTACTTCGAAGACTAGCAAGATGCCCGTGTGTTGTACATAAAATCAAGATGCATTTGTATGGGTAGTTTATCTTGTGAGAGAAAAGGATGAATGAGGGAAGGCCTTATTTGCAAATGTGGAGAGAGTTGTGGGTACCTTTTTTGAAAAATTGCCATAGTTTCCTTCCTATTCGGCAGATATAAACCGGACGGCCTATATTGCAGGATGGCAGGCACACCGTCATGACCAACTCTGTTTTTTATAAGAGGAGTAGAGTAGATAAAAGTAGAGTAGAGATAGATAGAGAAATGCAGCAGAGTAGAACTTGGGTTGACGACACATCATACTAATTAACTGGATTCTGGATGCATCTGGGACCCAGCTCTACATGATCAACAGTGCCAAGGTGATCTTGCTGAAGCCGAGGCCTCAGTCGAGGCCATTCAAGGGCTCCGGCAACGTCTACCTTACATGTGAGACAATCCTCCAGGGAGCTGAGGGAGTCCTGGACTAAGGGGTCCTTGGGCGTCCGGCCTGTTATCCATGGGCCGGACTGATGGGCTGTCAAGACACGAAGGCCGAAGACTGTACCCGTGTCCGGATAGGACTCTCCTTGGCGTGGAAGGAAAGCTTGGTGATCAACTATGAAGATTCCTTTCTATGTAACCGACTCTATGTAACCCTAGATCCCCCCGGTGTCTATATAAACCGGAGGGTTTAGTCCGGAAGACGGACTCATTACCATAGCCATACAGGCTAGACTTCTAGGGTTTTAGCCATTACGATCTCGTGGTAGATCAACTCTTGTAATACTCATATTCATCAAGATCCATCAAGCAGGAAGTAGGGTATTACCTCCATAGAGAGGGCTCGAACCTGGGTAAACATCGTGTCCCCTGTCTCCTGTTACCATCAACCTTAGATGCACAGTTCGGGACCCCCTACCCAAGATCCGCCGGTTTTGACACCGACATTGGTGCTTTCATTGAGAGTTCCACTGTGTCGTCCTCAACAGGTCTGATGGCTCCTCCTATCGTCCATAGTGACGTTGTCCAAGGGGAAACCTTCCTTCCCGGACAGATCTTCGTGTTCGGCGGCTTCGTACCGCGGGCCAACTCGCTTGGCCATATGGAGCAGATCGATAGCTACGCCCCTGGCCATCAGGTCAGATTCGGAAGCTTGAACTACGTCGCAGACATCCGTGGAGACTTGATCTTCGACGGATTTGAGACTGCGGCGATCACTTCCCCTCGCTTCGATGAACATGACCTAAATCTGTCATCGAACCACATCCAGGAGATGGATCCTGTAACTACTATGGCCTTAGATCCGGAGCAGACTGATAACCCACAAGTATAGGGGATCAATTGTAGCCTTTTTCGATAAGTAAGAGTGTCGAACCCAACGAGGAGCTAAAGGTAGAACAAATATTCCCTCAAGTTCTATCGACCACCGATACAACTCTACGCACACTTGACGTTCCCTTTACCGGAAACAAGTATGAAACTAGAAGTACTTTGTAGGTGTTGTTGGATAGGTTTGCAAGGTAATAAAGAGCGCTTAAATAAAAACTAGGGGCTGTTTTAGGTAAAGACACAACTAAATTAGTTTTAGTAGAGAACTTTTTGTTATGAGAAAGTTATTTGTCCCTAGGCAATCGATAACTAGACCGGTAATCATAATTGTAATTTTATTTGAGGGAGAGGCATAAGCTAACATACTTTCTCTACTTGGATCATATGCACTTATGATTTGAACTCTAGCAAGCATCCACAACTACTAAAGATCATTAAGGTAAAACGCAACCATAGCATTAAAGTATCAAGTCCTCTTTATCCCATACGCAAACAACCTACTTACTCGGGTCTGTGCTTCTTTCACTCACGCCACCCACCATAAGCAAATCATGAACATATTGCAAACCCTACAGCAGGGATCCCTCACGCTTGCGCGACACGGAGAGCACCATAGGACAGCACCAATAATAAAACATGCAACTCAAACCAATCACGATCATCAATTAACCCATAGGACAAAACGGATCTACTCAAACATCATAGGGTAGCCATACATCATTGGGAAATAATATATAGCGTTGAGCACCATGTTTAAGTAGATATTACAGTGGGTAAAAGAGGGGTTACACCGCTGCATAGAGGGGGAAGAGTTGGTGATGATGGCGGTGAAGTTGTTGGTGAAGATTGCGGTGATGATGATGGGCCCCGGTGGCACACCGGCGCCACCGGAAGCGAGGGAGAGAGCCCCCCTCCTTCTTCTTCCTTGACCTCCTCCCTAGATGGGAGAAGGGTTTCCCCTCTGGTCCTTGGTCTCCATGGCATGGGAGGGGCGAGAGCCCCTCCGAGATTGGATCTGTCTCTCTGTATCTCTCTGTTTCTACGCTCTCCGATCTGGCCCTTCATCGTTTCCTTTATAACCGGAGATCCGTAACTCCGATTGGGCTGAATTTTGGACATGATCTCTATCCGGAAATTAGCTTTCTTGCGGCGAAAGAAGGGCACCAACCGCCTTACGGGCTGGCCACGAGGGTCAGGGGCGCGCCCCCTGCCTCATGCCCCCCTCGGGCATCGTCTCGCGATGATTCCACTTCCCAAAATTCATAAATATTCCAAAAAAATCTCCGTCAGTTTTTATAACGTTTGGACTCCGTTTGGTATGGGTTTTCTGCGAAACAAAAAACATGCAACAAACAAGAACTGGCACTGGATCAATATGTTAGTCCCAAAAATAATATGAAAAGTTGCCAAAAGTATATGAAAGTTGTATAATATTGGCATGGAACAATCAAAATATATAGATACGATGGAGATGTATCAGCATCCCCAAGCTTAATTCCCGCTCGTCCTCGAGTAGGTAAATGATAAAAAAGATAATTTTTGATGTGGAATGCTACCTAGCATAATCTTGATCATGTATCTAATCATGGCATGAATATTAAGACACGAGTGATTCAAAGCAATAGTCTATCATTTGACATAAAAACAATAATACTTCAAGCCTACTAATAAAGCAAACATGTCTTTTCAAAATAACATGGCCAAAGAAAGTTATCCTTACAAAATCATATAATCTGGCTATGCTCCATCTTCACCACACAAAATATTCACATCATGCACAACCCCCATGACAAGCCAAGCAATTGTTTCATACTTTTGACATTCTCAAACCTTTTCAACTTTCACGCAATACATGAGCGTGAGCCATGGACATAGCACTATAGGTGAAATAAAATATGATGGTGGAGGTTGTGTGGAGAAGACAAAAAGGAAGAAAGTCTCACATCGACGCGGCTAATCAACGGGCTATGGAGATGCCCATCAATTGATGTCAATGTGAGGAGTAGGGATTGCCATGCAACGGATGCACTAGAGCTATAAGTGTATGAAAGATCAAACTGAAAACTAAGTGGGTGTGCATCCAACTTGCTTGCTCATGAAAACCTCGGGCATTTGAGGAAGCCCATCATCGGAATATACAAGACAAGTTCTATAATGAAAATTCCCACTAGTATGTGAAAGTGATAACTCAAGAGACTCTCTATATGAAGAACATGGTGCTACTCTGAAGCACAAGTGTGGTAAAAGGGTAGTAATATTGTCCCTTCTCTCTTTTCTCTCATTTTTTTTGTTTTATGGGCCTTCTCCTTTTTTATGGCCTTTCTCTCTCTTTTTTTCGTCTGGAGTCTCATCCTGACTTGTGGGGGAATCATAGTCTCCATCATCCTCTCCTCACTGGGGCAATGCTCTAATAATGATTATCATCACACTTCTATTTACTTTCAACTCAATATTACAACTCGATATCCAGAACAAAGATATGACTCTATATGAATGCGTCCGGCGGTGTGCCGGGATGTGCAACGATCTAGCATAGCAATGACATCAAAAAACGGACAAGCCATGAAAACATCATGCTAGCTATCTTACGATCATGCAAAGCAATATGACAATAAATGCTCAAGTCATGTATATGATGATGGTGGAAGTTGCATGGCAATATATCTCGGAATGGCTATGGAAATGCCATAATAGGTAGGTATAGTGGCTGTTTTGAGGAAGATATAATGAGGCTTATGTGTGATAGAGCGTATCGTATCACGGGGTATGGATGCGCCGGTGAAGTTTGCACCAACTCTCGAGGTGTGAAAGCGCAATGCACGGTACCGAAGAGGCTAGCAATGATGGAAGGGTGAGAGTGCGTATAATCCATGGAGTCAACATTAGTCATAAAGAACTCACATACTTATTGCAAAAATCTATTAGTCATCGAAACAAAGTACTACGCGCATGCTCCTAGGGGGATAGATTGGTAGGAAAAGACCATCGCTCGTCCCCGACCGCCACTCATAAGGAAGACAATCAATAAATAAATCATGCTCCGAATCACAAACCTCAACACAAGTATTTCTACTAATCCACAACTACCCACTAGCATGACTCTAATATCATCATCTTTATATCGCAAAACTATTGCAAGGAATCAAACAAATCATATTCAGTGATCTACAAGTTTTATGTAGGATTTTATGACTAACCATGTGAATGACCAGTTCCTGTCATCTCTCTAAATAGATATAAGTGAAGTAAGAGAGTTTAATTCTTTCTACAAAAGATATGCCCACGCTCTAACAAATATAAGTGAAGCAAAAGAGCATTCTACAAATGGCGGTTTCTATGTAAAGGGAAACAGGCAATCCAAACTTCAAATGATATAAGTGAAGCACATGAAGCATTCTATAAAGCCATACTCAAAAGATATAAGTGAAGTGCATAGAGCATTATATAAATAAACCAAGGACTATCTCATACCAGCATGGTGCAAAAAAGAAAAGTGAAAACTAAATGCAAAAGACGCTCCAAGATTGCACATATCGCATGAACGAAACGAATCCAAAAACATACCGATACTTGTTGAGGAAAGAGGGGATGCCTTCCGGGGCATCCCCAAGCTTAGACGCTTGAATCTCCTTGAATATTTACTTGGGGTGCCTTGGGCATCCCCAAGCTTGAGCTCTTGCCTCTCCTTCTTCTCCTCACATCGAGACATCCTCGATCATCGAACACTTCATCCACACAAAACTTCAACAGAAAACTCGGTAAGATCCGTTAGTATAATAAAGCAAATCACTACTCTAAGTACTGTTTCAAACCAATTCATATTTTGTTTTGGCATTGTAGCTACTGTAATATAACTTTTTCATGGCTTAATCCACTGATATAAATTGATAGTTTCATCAAAACAAGCAAACTATGCATCAAAAACAGAACAGTCTGTAATAATCTGAACATTCACCATACTTCTGATACATGAAAAATTCTGCCAAAATTAGGAAAAATAAACAATTTGTATAGAAAGACATTGCAAAAAGTTTCAGAACCATTTGACGTTCCAGTAAAAAATTTAAAGCCAAAGTTTCTGTCCTGCACCGTACAAACCAACAAGCAATGTAAACATCCTAAAGGCAAACCTTGGCACATTATTTTTATAATACAATGGAATTGTACAAGGGGATAATTATTTTTGTTGAAAAGTTTCTGTAATCAAGATTCACAAAGTTTCCGTGAGCATGAACAAAGTTCAAGGCTAGCTCCCACTATAACAATGCTCGTCTTTCTCACTTTCGCTTTTCTTTTTGAAAAGTTTTGGATTCCCCTCTTTTTCGATGATGATGATGGCCCCCGGTGGCACTCCGGTGCCACCGGAAGCGAGGGAGAGAGAGCCCCCCTCCTTCTTCTTCCTTGACCTCCTCCCTAGATGGGAGAAGGGTTTCCCCTCTGGTCCTTGGTCTCCTTGGCATGCGAGGGGCGAGAGCTCCTCCGAGATTGGATATGTCTCTCTGTCTTTCTCTGTTTCTGCGCTCTCCGATCTGGCCCTTCACCGTTTCCTTTATAGTCGGAGATCTGTAACTCCGATTGGGCTGAATTTTGGACACGATCTCTATCCAGAAATTAGCTTTCTTGCGGCGAAAGAAGGGCACCAACCGCCTTACGGGCTGGCCACGAGGGTGAGGGGCTCGCCCCCTGCCTCGTGCCCCCCTCGGGCATCGTCTCGCGATGATTCCACTTCCCAAAATTCATAAATATTCCAAAAAAATCTCCTTCAGTGTTTATTCCGTTTGGACTCCGTTTGGTATGGGTTTTCTGCGAAACAAAAAACATGCAACAAACAAGAACTGGCACTGGGCACTGGATCAATATGTTAGTCCCAAAAATAATATAAAAAGTTGCCAAAAGTATATGAAAGTTGTATAATATTGGCATGGAACAATCAAAAATTATAGATACGACAGAGACGTATCATAGACCATGCCATCCGAGGCCACAGAGTCCGCGGCGGTGGAGCCGCACACAGACTCAACACCTTGCAATATCTGCGTCAACGGAACTCCAGACTCGTTGCCGGCTATAAGTTCCGAACCATGTATGCCAGCAGACACCGAGCTTGATCGGTTATCGATTTTCGAGTTCAGCGCCGCAGACATCTTCCAACTCTCGGCCTTGGGCGATGTGCTAAACTCATTAAAGAACATGTCCTTGGCGGGGGACTCACAGCCGAACTATGTCCGGTTCGAACTAGGGGCTGATGATGGAGAATTTTGCTTCCCACCCGCCACCCACTTCATAGCTACTGTCGAGGACTTAACCGACATGCTAGATTATGGTTCCAAAGACATCGACGGCATGGACGACGATGCTGACAAGGAGCAAGGCCAATACCCGCCATTCACCGGACGTTGGACGGCCACCTCTTCGTACGATGTGTACATGGTTGATACACCTAAACAAGCTAATGACGATGACAAAGAAGATCCGGTTGAGAATAAACCTCCTCAGACACAGTCCAAGCGCCGGCGTCCTCGGCGCCGTTCTAAGTCACGTCGCTCAAAAGACAGCAACACTGGCACCGGAGAAAACAATACTCCGGAAGACGCCAAAAACAGTGAAGACCATGTTGGAGCAACATCCGAACAGGAGGAACAAGAAAACGGGCAAGCCAGCCCTGATGAACAGGCCCTGCCCAACGACTCGGAGGACGGTAGTTATCGTCCACTCTTCGAGGATGAGGAGAGCCTCGGCAACGAGGATTTTATCGTGCCTGAGGCACCCCTCGAGCAAGAGTGTTTCAAGCGCCAGCTAATAGCCACTGCAAGAAGCCTGAAGAAGAAGCAGCAGCAGCTTCAAGCTGATCAAGACCTAATGATTGACAGATGGACTGATGTCCTGGCAGCCGAAGAATACAGCCTCAAGCGCCCAGCGAAGAGCTACCCGAAACGCAGATTGCTACCTCAGTTTGATGAGGAGGCCCCGGAGCCCATACCTCCCTCGCGCAATGAGGACCGACCACCACACGGTCGGGACAATGAGGCGGACCGACCACTGCGCGGTCGGGACAGTGCGGCGGACCGACCACCACGCGGTCGGGACAAAGCGGCAACTCAGGCCGAACAACAGCCCACCCCACCGCCACGTAAAAACAGATACAAAACAGCTCAGGATTATACATAGAACCTTCGGCAGGACCTGGACAGTAGATCAGGGCACACCAGATCAATCTATGGATCGCGAGGACGTTCTTCAACGCGCGATGATGGCTACCTATTTGGAGGTGGCAAACCTAGTCACGCCCAGGCCGATAACCGCAGACGGACTCCATCGGAGTTGCGTCACGACGCGGCCTGATATAGAGGCACCGCACACCCCCTTTGCTTCACTGATGAAGTAATGGATCATGAATTCCCCGAAGGATTCAAACCAGTCAATATTGAATCATGCGATGGAACAACCGATCCCGCGGTATGGATAGAGGATTTTATTCTCCACATCCATATGGCTCGTGGAGACGACCTCCACGCCATCAAATACCTCCCACTAAAGCTAAAAGGGCCAGCTCGGCACTGGTTAAACGGCCTGCCTGAAAGTTCTATCAGCAGATGGGAGGACTTGGAAGAAGCCTTCCTTGACAACTTCCAAGGTACATATGTCCGGCCACCAGACGTCGACGACTTAAGTCATATAGTTCAACAACCTGGAGAATCAGCCAGAAAATTCTGGACTAGGTTCCTAACCAAAAAGAACCAGATCGTTGACTGTCCGGATACTAAAGCCCTAGCGGCCTTTAAACACAGCATCCATGACGAATGGCTCGCCGCCACCTCGGCCAAGAAAAGCCAAAGTCTATGGCAGCCCTCACGGCACTCATGACCCGCTTTTGCTCGGGTGAGGATAGTTGGCTGGCTCGCAGTAAAAACACAGCAAACGTGGCAGGCCCCTCTGAGGCCAAAAACAACACCGGCAAGCTCCGGCGCAACAGACACAAACGCCGAAGCAATGGCGATAACACTGATGACACTACAGTCAACGCCGGATCCAGTGGCTCCAAGTCAGGCCAGTGGAAGAAGCCCTATAAAAGGAACAGTGAGGGACCATCCAGCTTGGACCGCCTACTCGACCGTCCGTGCCAGATACATGGCACCCCAGACAAACAAGCCAATCATACCAACAGAGATTGTTGGGTTTTTAAACAGGCTGACAAGTTAAACGCCGAGAACAAGGAAAAGGGATCACAAAGCAAGGACGATGACGAAGAGCCCCGGCAGCCGAACACTGGGGGGCAGAAGAAATTTCCCCCTCAAGTCAAAATGGTGAGCATGATATATGCTACACACATCCCCAAAAGGAAGCGCAAGCGCGCACTCAGGGACGTCTATGCGGTAGAGCCAGTCGCCCCAAAATTCAATCCATGGTCATCATTCCCGATCACCTTTGATTGTCGAGATCATCTAACTAGTATCCGTCATGGTGGTTCGGCCGCACTGGTCCTCGACCCAATCATCGACGGATTACACCTGACACGAGTTCTAATGGACGGTGGTAGCAGCCTCAACCTGCTCTATCAGGATAAAGTGCGCAAAATGGGCATTAATCCCTCGTGAATCAAGCCCACAAAGACTACCTTTAAAGGAGTCATACCAGGTGTAGAGGCCCGTTGTACGGTCTCAATCACACTGGAAGTTGTCTTCGGTTCCCCGGAAAACTTCCGAAGTAAAGAGCTAATCTTCGATATCGCCCCTTCCGCAGCGGCTACCACGCACTGCTAGATTCAACGCGGTGCCACACTATGCCTATCTCAAGCTCAAGATGCCTGGTCCACGGGGCGTCATAACAGTCAATGGAAACACGGAACGCTCCCTCTGTACAGAAGAGCACACCGCCGCCCTAGCAGCAGAGGTACAGAGCGGCCTTCTCAAGAAGAACCATAATCCGGTTGCCGAGCCCCTAGACATCATTAAGAGGGATTGGACCACACTGCAATAGGACAGCTCGGCTCTACAAGAGCTCGATTAGCAATTCATCCTCCGTCCCAGTCCCGATGAGGTAGTGGCATTCGTACCACGCGTACATCATTACGCACTCAAAATTCCATGGGCATCGACGGAGGCACTACCAGCTTGTGACCCACAGTTCGGCTAGACCGATCCCGGACTCACATATACATTCACTATTTACTTTTTTCCTTTTTCAGGTTTCTTTTACACAGGCCTCCTTCGACGGCCCGATTGCTGGTCCTGTCCAAGGATAAGTACACCAGATTGGCACGGAGCACAGGCGTATAGGGGAAGCTCTAGAGGTCAATTCAACGATTACTTTACCTGGTTTCAGGACCCACATGCAGCTCGCCTTTGGTTGTGGCAGGTTAAATAGCCGGTTGCTTATCGCACTATTTGTATCAATGCGTTTTGACGCATTAATCCAATTATAATGGAAACAGTTCATGGCCCAAGTTCAAGGGCCCCAGATACTACCTCTGTTCTCTTTCTGTTTTCCTTTTACCATTAATTACTTATCTTCTAGCACCCGTACACTTTGGTATGTTTCATATTTGCCAGGGGCTCCCCATCGCCCCATAATACGGCAACTATGTCCGAACACTTCTTATAGATAAGTTCGGCACCCCGAATTTAGCATTATATGCATTGGCTTCGCATCATGTCTTTGGTCAATAGTTGGGTTGCCCGGCTCCTGTGCTTGCTACCCTACATTCCGCTACATCGGCTAGGGTAGTAAAGGGAGAACTACTGCGATTGTGCCCTGGTTTAACCGGATGAGCAGCTCAGTAGAGAAAGCCGAAAACTGACTGTCATGATGCGGCGAGAGCCGGTCAGCTGTTCGGAGGTTACAAGTCGTTGGAGATTTCTCCCGCATCGTGTGAAGGATCGGTACATCCTGATCAAGGTGCCTGTAGCACCCTGGTTCGATACTAGGGGCTGCGCCAACATTTTTACTTGTCAAACTCCTATGGCTAAGTGAGGGTGTTAACGCCGCATAGTCTGGTTGCCTGGCTCGTTGTGCTAAACAACTCCTTCAAGGACCATATAATTGGATCAAGATTGTTTAGATACCATCCCGAACACCCCCGTACTACCTACGTGAGGGAAGAAGCCGACGACTGGCCAACCCTCAGATTTCATACAACACGGCCGCACAGGAGGTAAAATTTTCAAAACATAAATTATATTACATAACAACTTTGTCTCATTATACAGGGCAGGGCCAATCCGAGCACAGTCATTCAAATATGATGTCTTGCGAACATTGCACTGCTGCAAGTCGAGACCCCTCTAGGACATCCGCAAAATATCGCTCGGGTGTGCGGTGCTCCTTGCCCTCTGGCGCCTCCCTGGTCACCTCAACGGCGTCCATCTTCGCCCACCACATCTTGCAACGGGCGAAGGCCATGCGTGCACCTTCAATATAGGCCGATTGCTTGACGACGTCCAGCCGAGGACAGGCGTTCACCAGCCGCTTCACGAGTCCGAAGTAGCTGCCGGGCATAGCTTCGGCTGGCCACAGTCGGATTATCAAATCCTTCATGGCCAGTTCGGCCACCCTGTGCAGCTCGACCAGCTGTTTTAGTTGATCGGTAAAGGGTACAGGATGTTCTGGCGCAGCATACTGCGACCAGAACAGCTTCTCCGTGGAGCTCCCTTCTTTGGCTCGGAAGAACTCCGCATCATCGGACACGCTGCGTGGTAGATCCGTAAAAGCCCCTGGGCAACTCCGAATCCGGGTTAGTAAAAGGTACTTCCTCTCCGCGTACTTGCTTTGCATGTTAAATGCCTTACCCACGATGATCTTCTTGGCCTCCTGGATCTCCTGGAGGGCGCCCTGTGCCTCATTCCGTGCGGCCTCCGTGCTCTGACAAGCCTTCGCGAGTTCGGTCTCTTGAACCGACGCATCGCGCTCCAAGGTCTCGCACATCCTCACCGCGTCCTGGAGCTCCTGCTGGACCTTGTTGACACGGGCCTTGAGCTTCTTACGAGCGGCTTGCTGCTGGACAACCTTCCCCTCGGCTTCGTCCAGGGCCTTTTTCAGGGCCTCAGTCTCGGTCGCCGCTCCTACACATATTATGACACTTCGGTCAAATACATACCACTTATTCTTTCTGAATACACAGCAAGTCGTTACACACCTTGCTTCTCCTAGAGCTGAATCTTCACCTTGCCGAGCTTGTTCTCGGCCCGCTCCAGCCTCTGCTTCAGTTCAGAGACTTCGGCAGTATGCGAGGTCGCGGCCAACAGCGACGCCTGCTTATTCATACACATTAAGTTAGTCTCCTAGAACAAAAGAATTAATCCTCCGTTCGGTCTTTCTTTCTGAACACCGGACGGTGTCTCAAGGGCTACTGTTTGCATGGGGTTGTTCTCTTTCTATGTTGCTTACCTCAAAACCTGTCAATAGGTTGCTGAAGGCTTCGTTTAGTCCGCTCTTGACGGACTGAACCTTCTCGATCACCATACCCATAAGGACACGGTGCTCGTCCACAATGGAGGCGCCTTGTAGCGCCTCCATCAGGTTATCCGGTGCCCCTGGTTGGACAGGAGCCACCGGTGGAATTGGCGCACCCCCTCCTTCGAAGGAGGCTGCTCGACGGATTCTGGAGCCGCATGGGTCTCCGGAATCATATTCGGCTGAGGGCCGAACTGAATACGGCCCTCCTCGCCAGTCTCCATGGGGATCTGCTCCCCCATGTATCCGGCAGCGGAGGTCTCACCTTGCGGCGCCTCCTGGACAGCATCCTGGGCCACTCCCCGGCTCGGAGCGGTCCTCCGGGACAACACTTCGGTGTCGTCCTTGGCCTCGGGGGAGTGAGCGGTCGACGGTGACACGCTGGCCATTTCCGCCGGATCCAACGAACCTCCAGATGAGGATCGCTGGATGCTGTCGTGGGCCGGACAGCAATAGCACAATTAATCATGTCAAAACAATAAAGAGGAGAGGCCGGATATGCAGGTATGCATGAGTCATAGTACTTACGATGCGGCCCGGGCCTTAGTACGGGGGCGCCGCTCTGGACTACTGTCAACTTCCCACGCGGTGTTGACCGCAAGGGTGCCCTTCCCCTTCTTGGGCGTTCCTGCCTCCAGATTCGTGGAGGCCGCCGTCTTCTTCTTTCCCTCCTCAGGGGGAGGGTTGTTCTCCTCCTCCTCCTCCTCGTCATCATCTTCCTCGGGGACGGAGGAATGGGTCTCTTCATCTCCGGACATCACGTCCGAAGTACCCTTGCGGCGGGGGCCTCTTTTGGCCCCCTTGGCCTTCTTCTTGGCCTTCTTCTCCGGCGCCTTATAGGGTGCTGGCACCAGCATCTTCGCTAAACGCGGGATGACCGGTTCTTCAGGCAGCGGAGCCGGACACTGGATCTGCTTCGCCCTCTCCATCCAGTCCTGAAGAAGCAATGAAAAAGCTCAGACATCATCCTCAAAACAAGCAAGTAGGGGATGTGTTAAAAATAACATACCTCGCTGGCAAGATGGTTAATGTTAAGCCCGCGGTCTGAGTCTGTGGCCAGCGGTGTCTCGTTGCCCTTAAAGAGCAACTTCTAGGCGCCTTCGTGAGTGGTCTCGAAGAGCCTGTTCAGGGTATGGTGCTTCTTCGGATCGAACTTCCATAGAGGGCGGCTTCGGCTTTGGCACGGGAGAATCCGGCAAACTAGCATCCGCTGGATTATGTCGACATGTTTGACATCCTTGTCCACCATGCTTTGAACGCGCGTTTGTAGCGCTATCAGCTCGTCTGGCGAACACCAGTTCGGGCTCTTCTCGACCCAGGAGGTGAGCTGCATTGGGGCACCGGGGTTGAATTCAGCAGCTGCGGCCCAGTTGGTGTCACGGGGTTCTGTAATATAAAACCATTGTTTCTGCCATTCCTTGACAGTCTCCACGAACGTGCCTTTCGGCCAGGAGACATTGGACAGCTTACTCACCATGGCTCCTCCGCACTCCGCATGCTGGCCATCCACCACCTTCGCCTTCACGTTGAAGACCTTGAGCCACAGCCCGAAGTGGGGTTGGATGCGGAGGAAGGCCTCACACACGACGATGAACGCCGAGATGTTAAGGAAAGAGTTCAGAGATAGATCATGGAAGTCTATCCCATAATAGTACATCAGCCCGCGAACGAAAGGTTAGAGAGGAAACCCTAGCCCGCGGAGGAAATGAGGGATGAATACCACCCTCTCATTGGGATTCGCCGTGGGGACGATTTACCCCTGGGCTGGAAGGCAGTGGGCGATTTCCTTTGCCAGGTACCCAGCCGCCCAAAGCTCGGTAATATCCTTCTCCTTAACGGAGGAGACCATCCACTTGCCCTGACCTCCGGATCCGGACATGGTTGATTGCTAGCTTGAGTGGGAAGAAGATGAGAACTTGGGCGCTAGAGCTCAAGATTGGAAGGGCAGAGAAAGAAAGAAGGCGTGGGAGAAGAAGTGAATCCTTATCCCCTTATAAAGGCAGTGAATATTGAACGCCTCCCCATTTTCCTCAAAACTCGCCTATTCCCAAGGCCTGTGTAAACAGCACGGTTGGGTTACCCACGCCCGTATTGAGGAGAATCCCGTAATAAGGGGACACGCTCTCTGCTTTGACAAGACGTGCCAATGGCAACTGCGTCTCGAAACGTGGAATGGCAGATGAAAAACGGTTTGAAATTATGACCGGACAGACGTGATGTCATGTTACAAAAAGTTGTCAGCGGATTGGACTCGTGTATTATATTCTCTCTGCGGTTGTGTGCGGTGTGTGTTGCAGGTCCGGACACGTTCAATACGTCCAAAGACTATCTTGGAGTTCGGAAAGGGGAACCCGCCTCGCAATACCGAAGATAATCTACGCGCCGGACTCCTCGTCATTGAAGCCAGGTTCAGGGGCTACTGAGGGAGTCCTGGACTAAGGGGTCCTAGGGCGTCCGACATGTTATCCATGGGCCGGACTGATGGCCTGTCAAGACAAGAAGGCCGAAGACTGTACCCTTGTCCGGATAGGACTCTCCTTGGCTTGGAAGGCAAGCTTGGAGATCGACTATGAAGATTCCTTTCTATGTAACCGACTGTCAGGTGGTAGGTGTGACATTTGCCAACGGGTGGCTTATCATTGTGGGAGCCAGTAAAACATCGCCGGTGCCTGGAAACGGGATGAGGCGAAGACATGCACGCCGGCGGATCTTACCCAGGTTCAGGGCTCTCCGTGGAGATAACACCCCTAGTCCTGCTCTGTGGGGTCTCCGCATGATCACTAGATCAATACAAGTAGCTACAACCGCTCCTTGAGCTGTTTGGCTAGAGGACGAGGAAGGACAAGGCTAGCTCTCCTTTTCTCTCTAGGTGGTGTGTGGAATTCTATGAGATCAACCCTTTGCATGGGTGCCCTGGGGGCTTTATATAGGCCTACCCCCCCAGGGGTACAATAGTAATCCGGCTAGGCGCGGGTCCTAGCCGTCAGTGTATACGCTCGCCGGCTTCTCCGCTGGTCATTGGGGCCCGCCGACTGGTGGGTCCCGCCGGCTGCCGGCCTCTTGGCCGGCAGGCCGGCCCCACCGCTTGGGGGCTTTGTCCGCGGCTGGTTACTGTTACCTCGCCTCTGATGACGAGGGCTTCGTTGAGGTAAGTGTGGCTACAGTGTCGCCGCCTTGCGAGCTCTCACTGTAGCCTTACCTCGTCTTGTCTCCTTAATGAGGCACATGCTTCGAGGGAGGGAGGCAGCTGGCTATTGGGAGCCGGCCGCACCCCTGGCCGATTAGAGGGGGCCAAGCCGCCTTCGGGTGTCTCTCTGGCGAAGGGGCCCGCCGCCCACGGGCCGTACTGGCGTCTGTCGTGGGTGACATCGAGGCTAACATGGCTACAGTGCCGCGCCGGACGGGGGATGGCTGGCCCGTGCGGCTCCCTGTGGCCATGCCTGTTCCGGGATTCGGGGGTAGTGGGCTGTACTGCGGCCACACCCCATCTTATCGCCGTTATGTGGGTACAGTATTAGTGGGTGCAGTCTTGGCCGGCTTCTGGGAGCCGACTTTATTCGCGGTCGGCTTCTGGGAGTCGGCTTTTTCATGGCCGGCTTCTGGGAGTCGGTCCTCTTGGGGCCGGCTCACTGGAGTCGGCTATCTCGTATATTTCTTGGAGGAGGTTTCTGAGGCGGGGTCGCCTTCTGGGAGTCGGTCCTCGGCCGGGGGGAGGCGATCCTATGCTTTGTATGCTTGAAGCCTTGAATGGCCTGGTAATTTTTCGAAGAGCCAGGGGGAGTCGGTTAGGCTACCCGTGGCCATTTACTCCGAAAGTAGTCCCCGAAGCTGGTTGGGCTTCGAGGCTGAGAGGAGGTCGAGAAGCTCGGTCAGCTTCTTATCTTGACGAGCCAGCAGCCGGGAGCCGGCTTCGGTTGGGCGCGCCGTCTTGGCGAATTTTTTTTGAAGTCGGAAGGCGGGAGTCTGTTGGCGCATGCGCCGGGCTGTGGGCCGGCCGCTCGCCGCCTGCGAACCACGTGGTGTCCCTTGGCTGAAAAGAGCCTTCCAACGCACGCGCGCGACAAGACATCGCCGCAGGCCGAGGGCCCACCACTCCTACGCCTAGGCCCAGGTGCGGATTCTTTGCGGCCCAAAACTGCCTGCACGTCTTCCGGCGGCGGTTTCCGCATGCCGTTAGGGCGTAATAATCGCGGGACGCGGGGAGTGGGCGCAGTTAATCCCACGTTCCTCCCCACGCCTCGCCACCTCGGCTTCGCCGCACGAGCCTATAAGTAGGGGGAGGAGGGGAAGCGGCAGACGCTCGCACGCTCCTCTCCTTTCCGCCATCTTCTTCCTCCTGCTTTCCCTCGCAATAGCGACTCGCCGCCGCGCCGTCCCACCAATCTTCACTCCGCCCCGCAGCTTTGCCGCCGCAAGGCCGTGCTTTCTCTGCCGCCGCACTCTTTCTTGTCAGCCTCTCGCCACCATGCAGTACGGCGGGGACTGGGACGGCTCCAACGTCCATATGGACCACATCGAGTTCCTCCGCAAGACGCGGCGGTTGCCCAGTGCGGACCAGGTGCGGGTCCGTCTCGCGCCTGCGAAGGAGATCACGCCGGAGCCGGATGAAGGCGAGCGGGTAGTATTCTGCTCGCATTTCCTGCGCGGCATCGGCTTGCCGGCGAGCGCTTTCTTCCGCTCCTTCCTCGACTTCTATCAACTCCAGCCGCACCACCTCACACCGAACACGGTGGTGCTGTTGTCCGCCTTCGTCACCTTGTGCGAAGGCTTTCTTGGCGTTCTCCCCACCCTTGAGCTCTGGGGGAGTTCTTCCAATCTAAGCTAGGCACCCGCATGCAGGGCGTGCCGGCCCAGAGCGGCGCCTTCATCGCGATGCGGAGGCCGGCGGCCGACAACCCCTTCCCCATCATCACGTTAATCCAATCGGTGAAGCGCTGGCAGAAGTCATATTTCTACGTGAAGAACATCGCCCCACAAGGCGACTACGTCAACTTGCCGGCTTACATACCGGCCCGCCGGCTGGGAGGCGGCCCCAGTGGTCCTATCGGGCCGTGACGCTGACGCCGGCTGGAGCCGCGGCCGTCGCTCGACTGCAGGTGATGATCCAGTCGGAGGGCCTGACTGGGTCCGACTTGCTGGCCGCCTTCATTGCGCGCCGGTTGCTTCCGCTTCAGAGCCGCCCTCACTTGATCTGTCAGATGAGCGGCCAGCTCGATCCGAGTCGGATGTGCACCAAGGACATGCCGCACGACCAGGTGGCCCATATGGTGAATTACCTTGCGGACTGCAAGCTCTCCGCAGAGTGGCGGTTTGGCAAGGAGCCATATTCCCGCACATCCTCCGCCCACGGTATGTTCTCTTTTTCCTTTTTTTCTCTTAGTTTTGTCGCCGAGTTCCTTCTGGCCGTCTCTGACCAGTCGGCATGCCTTGGCAGAGCCCTCTCCTTCGCCCTGCAGCCGGGTCGGAGCCGGAGCGCCGATTCCTCCCCGACCGGGCGGAGCATGACCTGGAGGACCACGACTTGGGGGCGGCCGCCATGGATGACAACACCGAGGCGGGTGGCGGCGAAGCAGGCGGCTCCGGGCTTGGAGCCAGTTTCGACGACTGGCCAGATAACGACGAGGCGGAAATTGTCCCACGCCGCCAGCCGGCGTCCGGCCACGGCGCGGGTTCCTCCGCCCCGCCGCCTGCTCGGGCGATGGGCAGAAGCGCCGTGCCGCGTCGGGCTTGTTTGGCAGCCGGCCGAAGAAGCCCAAGGGCGGGGCGGCGGCGACCAGGCGGGATGAGGCGGCCGCGAAGGCGGCCCGCTTCCGCAAGGTGGTGAAGCAGCCATAGATGGTGTCGGCGTAAGTGTATATTCCTTTGTACATTCTTTCTTCTTTTCTTGGTGATTTCTGAATCCTTGCCCTTTCTCAAAAAATCAGGGCTCCGCTTTCGCTCGAGCGGGTTGCTGCCGCCTCCGTCGTTGGATCGCCGGGAGGATCCGGGAGCACCCGCCGCATGGACCCCCACGCCGAGCTTCAGGCGGCGACAGAGCGAAACGCGCGGGAGGCGCGGGAGGAGCGGGAGGCGGAGGAGTTAAGGGCGGCTGCCGCCAAGGCGGCACAGGAGGAGGAGGCGGCGAAGGCGCGCGCCGACGCAGCGGCCAAGGCCCAAGCGGAGGCTGCGGCCGCGACGACAGCGGAGAGGGCCTTGCTCGTCGCCCCTCTGCGTGTCGCGGTGCCCGAGGTCCCAGAGCCCCCGCCAGAGGAAGCCGGCGGCAACCAGCCGGGATTGGAGAGGGAGGACGATGTGATCGTCCCGGAGAGGGAGGCGGCACCGGCCCCACCAACTTGGGCGGCTCAAGGCGGCCGGCCTAACGCGCCGCTTGCGCAATCGGCCGGGGGCGAGCCGGCCGCGAGGACGGACCTGGTGGTCCAGTCGCCATCGTGCCAGCGCACGGGGAAGGCCGCATCGGACCTGCAGAAGGCCGCGGGCTCTAGCTCGTCGGCCCAGGACGTGGAGGCGGCCAGCACCAGCTCGGGGTGGACGCCGGGTGGAGGGACGGCTGTGGTGAACGTGGCAGCGCAGGACGTCCGGAACCGGCTTCAGTCCCAGGCTGCGGCGCTGAGGAAATACAATGACGAGTTCCTTGCGACGCGAGCGGCCATTCGGTTAGTCTTCCTATTTTTGCTTTTTTGATCTTGGTTTCTTCCGTGGGGGCGCATTAGCGCACCCACTGGGTGTAGTCCCCGAGTTCCGAGTCGGCTGCTGAGCAGGCGGCTTGGAACTTCTTAGCGGGCTTTGTTTTGCTATCTTGTTCTTATTCGCTCCTCTGCCTGACTTGCAGGACTACCACAACCTCCGCGCGGCTGCCTTCAACTCCCAGGCTCGGGAGCTGACCCAGAAGAATGTTGACCTATCTGAGAGCCGGGGTAAGTGCTTCGTCTTTTATCTCACGTGGGGGCGCGTCAGCGCACCCACTTGGTGTAGTCCCCGAGATTCGGGCCGACTGCTGAGCAGTCGGGTCGGATCTTCCTTAACGACTTCTTCCTTATTGCTTCTTTCTTTTCTGCCATCCCTGCAGCGGCCAATGCCAGTCTGAGGGAGCAGCTGGGCGGGGCTCAGGCCGCCCTCCGTGTTAAGGAGGCCGAGTTTGACGCCTTGGCACAGGAGCGTGACCGCCTGGCCAAGAGGTTGGCCGACCAGGAGAAGAGCCACAAGGCGGCCCTGAAGGCGGTGCAGGACAGCGAGGCCGCCCTCCAAGCCGAATATGAGACAGAGGCGGCCAGCTGGGCCGAAGCGAGGCAGTCGCTGATCAACGGCTATGGCTAGATCGAAGACTTGGTTGACGGTAGGCCGCCCTCTTCTTCGTCCTCGCTTGCCGCTTGCCGTTTGGCTCATTTTCTGACTTGGTGTTTTTCTCTTCTTTCTCTTTCTTTCTTGTGCAGAGTACTTCCCTGGCTACTCTACTGCCGCCAACCAGGTTGTCGAGGCCCACCGCGAGGCACGAAGGCAGGCTGGCACGAAGATCGCGCCGAACGCTCGCCAGTCGCTGGAGGAGCAGCTCTTGGCGATTCAAGCCCGCCTCCAGCCAGCTCACCGCATGCTCCGCCGGCTTCAGCGTGTTGGGGCGCAGGTGTTGGCCGCTCTCTGGCCTGGTGAGGTGATTCCCCGCACCCCCAGTCGGACTGCCGACTGGCTGGAGGTGGCGGTCGGCCGCTTCGAGGCCTGGAAGGCTTCTGCGGCTCGGTCCGACGCCAGGCAGGCGCTGGAGTTCGCCAAGGCCTGGTACCCCGAGCTGAGTCTGGACCAGCTGGCCACCTGGTGGCAGGAGGCCGACACGGAGCTAGAGCCGGCACGGCTGGCTATCATCCAGCGGGCTTCGGCGATTGCCGATTACACCGACACCAGCGCCTTCGCTCCTGAGGTGGACGACAACGGCGTTGCCCAGCCGGAGGAGTGGTTCGGGCTGAACCCGGCAGATGGCGAGGACTCGGCGGAGGAGATCGACTCCAGCGAGAAGGAGGAGGAGGAGGGTGAAGACGCCGCACCAGATGGTGGAGCGGCCGGTCAGCCTCAGCTTGACCGTGCCTCCAGCAACAAGGCACGCGCGGGTGCACCGCCTGCAGCCGGCAATGATCAAGCCGAGACCCGCCAGCCGGCCACTCCTCCAGTCGGCGGCGCCATCTCCACCGACCAGCCTGGCTCCCCTGCTGCGTCCTTAGTCTAGTCTGCTGCCTCTACTTTCCTGTTTTACCACTCTTGGAACAGTATTTTGTTAAGTTTGCACAATTCCACCCACTGGGGGTGTATTCGAACTATATTGACTGCCGGCCTGTTGGGGGCCTTATGTGTAAATATAATTATGCATGCGTTTGGATTTCCCTTGTTCTTTGCTTTTCATCCTTCGGCTGTTTCCTTTGCCGCCCTCCCTTGGTTGCCGCCTTCCCAGCCGGACAGCTGCTCTGCAATCTGTGGCTGGAGAAGTGCTTGGCCAGTTGGGAGGGCAAGTACTCTAGCTTTGTTGGATTATAGCGAAGTGACTGGGAGGCCGGCCAGCTGGCTCTTTTGGCAGCCGGTAGGCGTGGTTGGAGGCCGTCTTGCTTTCAACTGTAAAATCTTCTCAGGAGCTTCGCGTTCCATGGTCGCTCCGACTCCTTGCCGGAATCATCCCTCTTGCGTGCTCTTGGTTTTTGTGCGTCGATCAGGTAGTAGGAGTCGTTGCCTAGTGCCTTGCTGACGACGAAAGGGCCTTCCCAAGGGGCCGAGAGCTTGTGCTGGCCGGCTGTTCGCTGGATCAGCCGAAGCACAAGGTCGCCCTCTTGGAAGGATCTTGGCTTGACCTTCCGATTGTGGTAACGGCGCAAACCCTGCTGGTAGATGGCGGACCGGCTGAGTGCTAACAGCCGGCCTTCTTCCAGCAGGTCGACGCCGTCTTCTCGCGCTTCCTTGGCCTCCTCCTCCGTGTACATGGTGACCCGAGGCGAGTCGAACTCGATGTCAGTCAGGATGACAGCCTCGGCACCATATACAAGGAAGAACGGAGTGAAGCCGGTTGACTTGTTTGGGGTAGTACGCAGACTCCAGAGGACAGCCGGCAGCTCGTCGAGCCAGCAGCCGGCCGAGCGCTCCAGTGGTATGACCAGGCGGGGCTTGATGCCGGAGAGGATGAGGCCGTTTACTCGCTCGACCTGGCCGTTTGACTGCGGGTGGGCAACGGACGCTAAGTCCAGTCGGATGCCTTGTGTCGGGCAGAAACGTGCCAGTGCTCCTTTGGCAAAGTTTGTGCCGTTGTCGGTGATGATGCTGTGCGGCACGCCATACCGAGTAGTGATGTCGGCAATGAATGTCACGGCAGTCGACCCATTCAGCTTCTTGATCGGCTTCGCTTCGATCCACTTGGTAAATTTGTCCACGGCGACAAGCAGATGTGTCAAGCCACCGCGGGCTGTCTTGAATGGGCCCACCATGTCCAGCCCCCAGACGGCAAAGGGCCAGGTGAGGGGGATGGTCTTGAGTGCGGAAGCCGGCAGGTGTTGCTTGGAACTGAAGACTTGGCATCCTTTGCAGCATTTGACTATGTCTTTGGCATCTTCCAAAGCAGTCGGCCAGAAGAAACCATGGCGGAAAGCTTTGGCCACAAGTGATCTTGAGGCTGCGTGGTGGCCGCATTCGCCTTGGTGGATATCCTTGAGGATTGCCACACCCTTCTCTGGCTCGACGCAGCGCTGGAAGACCCCAGTGACGCTGCGCTTGACAAGTTCTCTGTTTATTATTGCATATGCTCCGGCTCGGCGTTGCACTAGTCTTGGCGAGATCTCATCAGTCGGCACCTCTCTGTTGACTAGGAAGTTGAGGATGGGCTGGGCCCATGATGGAGCTATGACTTCTTCTACTATTAGTACGGCCACTGTGACCCGGCTGGGTGGGTTGGGTGGCGGAGAGTTGGAGTCGGCCACCACTCCTTGTGTCGCTGCAGTCCCCGGGCCGACTGCTGCAGTCCCCGGGCCGGGTTCTGAAGTCCCCGAGCCGGGTGCGACTACGGCAGTCCCCGGGCCGCTTGTCGAAGTCCCTGAGCCGCCTGCTAGGTTCCTCCAGTCGGATCCGGCTGCATCGGGGGCGGGTGGTACGAAGATAGAGTCCGATTCTGGAGATGGCTTGATAGACGGTTTGAGGAGGCGCTGGAGAGAGACACCGGTTGGTATAGCCTGTCGGGTGGAGCCGATCCGTGCCAGGGCATCTGCTTGGTCGTTGTCGGCCCGTGGCACGTGAAGGAACTCGCACCCTTCGAAGTACCCACTGATCTGCTGGACGAGGAATCAATAGCTCGCCATGTTTGCATCCTTGGCGTCCCAGTCGCCAGATGACTGCTGGACCACCAAGTCTGAGTCGCCATAACACAGTATCCGGCGTATGCCAAGTTCTTTGGCTAGCCGGAGCCCGTGTATGAGCGCCTTGTATTCGGCCACATTGTTGGAGGCGGCAAAGTGGATTTGCAGCGTGTATCTGAGCTTATCACCTTTGGGAGAGGTGAGGACGATGCCGGCTCCCAAGCCGGTGCGCATCTTGGACCCATCGAAGTGCATCCGCCAATGAGTAGAGTCGGGAGCCGGCGGTAGGTATTGGGTCTCGGCCCAGTCGACGAGGAAGTCGGCCAATGCTTGGGACTTGATGGCGGTGCGGGGCTGGTAGAAGATCGTGTAAGGTGCCAGCACAATGGCCCATTTAGCCACCCGGCCGGATGCATCCCGGCTGCCTATGATCTCGGCAAGCGGGGCAGTGCATACGACTGTGATGGGATGCTCTTGAAAGTAGGGCTTCAGCTTCTTGGCGGCGAAGTACACTCCATAGCACATCTTCTGGTAGTGTGGGTAGTTTTTCTTTGAGCTGGATAGTACTTCTCTTAGATAATATACCGGCCTCTGGACTAGCTGGGCTCGGCCTTCTTCTGGGCGCTGGACCACGATGACTGTACTGACCACTCGGCTAGTTGCGGCAATGTAGAGGACTATGGGCTCCTTCTCAGTCGGCGCCGCCAGGACAGGTGGAGTGGTCAGCATCTTCTTCAACTCATGGCAGGCTTGGTCTGCTTGGTCATTCCACTCGAAATGAGTGGATTTCTTCATGAGTCGGTACAGGGGGAGAGCCTTCTCTCCTAGCCGGCTAATAAAGCGGTTTAGGGAGGCCAGGCACCCAGTGAACTTCTGTATGTCTCGGAACTTGGTGGGAATCTCTATTCTCTCAATGGCCTTGATCTTCACAGGGTTGCACTCAATGCCGCGTTCGGAGACCAGAAAGCCTAGAAGCTGGCCGGCTGGTACTCCGAACACGCATTTCTCGGGGTTGAGCTTGATCTTGAATCGGCGCAAGTTGGCAAATGTTTCTTTGAGGTCTTCCAGCAGGGTGTCGCGCTTTTCTGTCTTCACCACAATATCGTCTACGTAGACGTGGGCATTTCTGCCGAGTTGCTTCAGGATGCATTTCTTCATGCAACGCTGAAAAGTGGCACCGGCATTCCTCAAGCCGAATGTCATAGTCAGGTAACAGAAAGCTCCGAATGGTGTGATGAAGGCGGTCTCCAGGCGGTCTGCTGGGTCCAACTTAATCTGGTGGTATCCTGAGTAGGCATCCAAGAAACTCAACAGCTTGCATCCGGCTGTGGAGTCTATTACTTGATCAATCCGTGGCAGAGCAAACGGATCTTTGGGGTAGGCCTTGTTGAGGCTAGTGTAGTCTATACACATACGCCATTTGTTGTTCTTCTTCAACACCAAGACTGGGTTGGCAAGCCACTCTGGGAAAAACACTTCCATAATAAAGCCGACGGCAAGGAGCCGGGCTATCTCTTCTCCTACGATTCTTCTCTTCTCTTCTGACAGTCGGCGGAGAGGCTGCTTGACCGGCTTCGCGTCCGCTCGGACATGTAACTTGTGCTTGGCAAAATCCTTCGGAACACCCGGCATGTCCTTTGGGGACCGTGCAAAGATGTCTCGATTCTCACGGAGGAAGTCGACGAGCTCGCCTTCCTGTTTACCGTCCAGGTTTGCACCAATGACTGCAAACCTCTCCGGGTTCTCCGGGTCCAGAGGTATTTTCTTCGTCTCCTTGGCCGGCTGGAAGGAGCCCTGCGCATCATATTCCTTGGGGTTGGGGGACAAGGCCGGCTGTTTGCTGACCATGGCCACAACTCGCTCCAGCATCTTCTTCTCTTCTGCCACTACGAGGGACTCGGCCAGCCGGCTGCTGGCTGCAGTGCACTCGATGGACTTCTTGTAGTCGCCGGCTACAGTGATGATCCCCTTCGAGCTCGGCATCTTCATCTTCAGGTAGGCGTAGTGGGGCACAGCCATGAACTTGGCCAGAGCAGGTCGGCCAAGCAAGGCATGGTAAGGGCTTTCCAGGTCCACTACCTCGAACCAGATTGCTTCTCGGCAAAAGTGATCCTTGTCTCCGAAGAGAACATCCATCTTGATCTTGCCGATCGGGGAACATGACAGGCCGGGTACGATGCCATGGAAAACGGTCCGGCTTGGCATGAGCAGCTTCGCCTTGAGGTTCAACTTCTCCATGGTGTCGCGGTACTGTATGTTGATACTGCTTCCGCCATCAATCAGAACGCGGGAGAATCGGGCAGCCCGCCTCTCTGTTGCGAGGGTGACATCCAACACCAATGCGTAGGAGCCAGGGGACGGCATCACCTCTGGGTGATCGGCCCGGCTCCAGTTGATAGGCCTTTCGGACCAATGCATGAACTCGGGGTTGCTGGAGGCGACTGCGTTGACCTCTTGGTGCTGTCGGCGCCGGCTGCGCTTGTCTTCACCCTGGCTCGTGAAGACGACATAGGCGGCGTGCTCATCAGGGAATTCATCTTGAATGGCTCCGACCGCTGGTGAGCAGCCGGCTGCTGGGGGGCTGGAGGTGGCGGGCTGGGAGGCGGAGGCGGCACCAGCCCCTCGCCCTTGGAGATCCGGGTGAGCCAGTGGCACTTTCGGGTCGTGTGGTTGGATGGCTTCGCGCCGCTGTGGAACTTGCAGGGGGCATCGAGAGTCTGCTCGTAGGAGAAGGCCGGCTGCCAAGCCAGCCTGCCGCCCTTCTTCTTGGGAGTGGGCCGTTCTTCGGGCTGCTCGTCTTCGACTGTGGCCACCTGCCGACTGGTGGAAGGCGGCATAGGGGCCTTGCGCTTGTGGTCATTCTGGTAGGGTAGCAGATTGGAGTCGCCAGCCGGCGTCTTAGGAGCCGGAGCGAGCACCTTCCCAGAGGCGTCCACTCGGAGCTCGGTCTTCATCGAGGAGTCGGTGGTGGCGTACTTGTCTGCAATGACCAGCAGCTCGTCGAGGGTAGCCGGCTCATCGCAGAGGAGTCGGTGCTTGAGGAGGGTGCCCTCTCGGCACCCGGCGGTGAAGTATTCGATGGCTTGAACCTCGTGCACCCCCTCGCAGGAGTTGCGGAGCTCGGCCCACCGCGTGAGGTAGTCGCGAGTCGATTCGCTGGGCCCTTGGACGCATAAGGAGAGCTGGCGGGGCTTGGGAGGCCGCTTGTACGTGCTGGTGAAGTTGCGGACGAAGACTTCCGTGAAGTCCAGCCAGCTGTTGACGCTGTAGGGCTTGAGGCTGTTGAGCCAGGTGCGTGCCGTGCCTTGCAGCATGAGAGGGACGTACTTCACGGGTACGCGCCTGTTGCTGTTCGCTATGCTGACGGCGATAGAGTAGTCGATGAGCTAATCTTCCGGCTTCACAGAGCCGTTGTACTTGGGCGTGTCTCTGGGGAGCAAGAACCCTTTGGGGAAGGGCTCGTCACGGATGCGGGGGCCAAAGCATGGCGGACCGACATCATCTTCTTCTTCCAGCGCCAGGGATCGAGCTAGGCGGTCGATCCGGTGGCGGGCGTCGTTCTCGCCGACTCCTTCGCGGTGGCCTAGTCGGCCACCGAGGGTCGGATGCGTGACAGGCGGCGCGGTGGGACATCTCTCTCCACGAGGCGGGGGAGGAGGCGGATTGCCTTGGCGCTCCACTGCTCGAGGGCGGCCTTCCGCGTCGCGCTCGATGGTGATTCGAGTCCGGTTGCGGCTAGCAGCCGGCTCCTTGTCTTTCCTTGCGTGGGCGCCGCTCGGAGTCGGCGACCGGGATGTCGCGGCGTGCTCTCGGCGCGGGGGAGGACTCTCAACGCAGGCGCCGGCTTCGTGCCGTTCTGCGGACGCATCGATCAGCTGCTGGATGCGCCTTGTCATGTAGGGGAGCTCATCAGCCCCCAGCCCATTCAGCTCTTCTGCGGCCGCCTGAGCGGCTCGCAGATTTTCGAGCGGTGTGGCGTAGACGGGGCGATCTGCCCCCAGCATGCTGGCGATGGCCGCGCCGCGCTTCTTGACGAGGTCGGCTCGGCTCGGCCCGCCGTGAGGTGGCGTACCAAAAGCGGCGCGGTCGACTTCGCACTGGTGGGCCTCGGTGAGGCGTCTCATGGAGGCTACCTTCTAGCCCTCCATGATGAGGGCGAGGCGGCGTGCCTCCAGGGTCTCGGCGTCGGCATCAGCCGGGATGGGGACGGACAAGTCATGCATCGCCGCTTGTAGGGCGTCGTGGGCGTTCTCGCCCGAGTCGGCGTCGTGGCAGATGACCAGCACCTCAGTGACGAGGCGGCTCTCGGGGTAGTCCGAGCCCGCGTCGGACGCGGGCTCGTCGGAGATGCGAGTCTGCCAGGAAGTTCGGCGAGGCAGCTTGCCGCGCAGGCGTCGTCGACGCCTTGCAGCGCGTTGGGGCAAGCGCCGTCGGGCGTAGCAGGCGGGCTGCGCTCGCGGGGGAGAAAAAGGGTTCCCGTCCAGAACAGGTCTCCGGACGACGGTGCACCTGGCCCCACGGTGGGCGCCAAATGTCGGGTGGTAGGTGCGACATATGCCAACGGGTGGCTTATCATTGTGGGAGCCAGTAAAACATCGCCGGTGCCTGGAAACGGGATGAGGCAAATACATGCACGCCGGCGGATCTTACCCAGGTTCGGGGCTCTCCGTGGAGATAACACCCCTAGTCCTGCTTTGCGGGGTCTCCGCATGATCACTAGATCAATACAAGTAGCTATAAGCGCTCCTTGAGCTGTTTGGCTAGAGGAAGAGGAAGGACAAGGCTAGCTCTCCTTTTCTCTCTAGGTGGTGTGTGGAATTCTATGAGATCAACCCTTTGCATGGGTGCCCTGGGGGGTTTAGATAGGCCTACCCCCAGGGGTACAATAGTAATCCGGCTAGGCACAGGTCCCAGCCGTCAGTGTCTACGCTCGCCGGCTTCTCCGCCGGTCATTGGGGCCCGCCGACTGCCGGCCTCTTGGCCGGCAGGCCGGCCCCACCGCTTGGGGGCTTTGTCGGCGGCTAGTTACTGTTACCTCACCTCTGATGATGAGGGCTTCGTCGAGGTAAGGGTGGCTACAGTGTCGCCGCCTTGCGAGCTCTCACTGTAGCCTTACCTCGTCTTGTCTCCTTAATGAGACACATGCTTCGAGGGAGGGAGGCAGCTGGCTATTGGGAGCCGGCCGCACCCCTGGCCGATTAGAGGGGGCCAGGCCGCCTTCGGGTGTCTCTCTGGCGAAGGGGCCCGCCGCCCACGGGCCGTACTGGCGTCTGTTGTGGGTGACATCGAGGCTAACATGGCTACAGTGCCGCGCCGGACGGGGGATGGCTGGCCCGTGCGGCGCCCTGTGGTCATGCCTGTTCCGGGATTCGGGGGTAGTGGGTTGTACTGCGGCCACACCCCATCCTATCGCCGTTATGTGGGTACAGTATTAGTGGGTGCAGTCTTGGCCGGCTTCTGGGAGCCGGCTTTCTTCACGGCCGGCTTCTGGGAGTCGGCTTTCTTCATGGCCGGCTTCTGGGAGTCGGTCCTCTTGGGGCTGGCTCCCTGGAGTCGGCTATCTTGTATCTTTCTTGGAGGAGGTTTCTGAGGCGGGATCGCCTTCTGGGAGTCGGCCCTCGGCCGGGGGGAGGCGATCGTATGCTTTGTATGCTTGAAGGCTTGAATGGCTTGGTAATTTTTCGAAGAGCCGGAGGGGGGGGTCGGTTAGGCTACCCGTGGCCATTTACTCCGACACCGACTCTATATAACCCTAGATCCCCCCGGTGTCTATATAAACCGGAGGGTTTAGTCCAGAAGACGGACTCATTACCATAGTCATATAGGCTAGACTTCTAGGGTTTTAGCCATTACGATCTCGTGGTAGATCAACTCTTGTAATACTCATATTCATCAAGATCAATCAAGCAGGAAGTAGGGTATTACCTCCATATAGAGGGCCTGAACCTGGGTGAACATCGTGTCCCCTGTCTCCTGTTACCATCAATCTTAGACGCACAGTTCGGGACCCCCTACCCGAGATCCGCCGGTTTTGACACCGACAGGAGCCCTTCCGCTTCTGTTGTCTCTCCTACAAGGTCACTTAATTAATTAGGAGTACTTAAGTAGCACTAATTTATTGCTGCCTAATTTTTTTGTCGGAGTTACACAAATCTTTTGTAGCACCCTATGCTGAATCATGTACATGTGTATGTGTGTCTATAGAGGTGAATCATGTGGTGGAGCAGGGAGGAAACCTTGGTAGTGTTATGACATAATAGTGCTATTGTTTTGCATGTCAATTTATTTCCATTGGTTCAATGAGGCAATGTTTTGCATATTGTCCATCATGAATTTGATGCTACTGTTAGAGTAATATGCTAATGTCTTTCTATCCTTTCTCACTAAGATAATGAAGGTTTCACCTTGTTCCTACTTGTGCAAAAAGGGATCATGTTGTGCCAATCATACATTTTAGTGGAACTACACAAGACAGTACAATGAACTGTATCCCAGCCAGTGCTTTAACTCTGCTGGAAGTTCTTGATAATCTTTTGATATAATCTCACCACTGGTAAACAAGAGTGATTTCAACCATACATTTGAAGTGCACAAAAATATATACTATTGAGAGATTCCAGTGAGTACTTTATCATCTCTTCTAGGACTACATGAATAAGCTTTTTTGCTCAGGTTGGTACCGTCCTAAGGCCTTTATCCATATTAGTTTGCTGTCATCTCTATTCATATCGTGCTACTATCATGAGAAACTCCTTTATCCTTGCACGTTAAAGTTTTGCAACCTATGATACATGGCAATGCTTTGAGTGTTGAGATAATTGGCACTGATTAAATAAACTAATACCTCTCTTTAAGAAAGAATACTATTTTGCTAACTTTACCCATTAAGATAATGAGGGTGCTTCTATTTTTTAGTATATGTTTCATCAACTAGTCCCACTATTACAGTAATCTCACTCTCTCAATATATGTGCCAACAGGGATGCTCGATTTTGGTGGAACTGCACAAAAAATTTGGGTGCTGCATTGCCTCAGCTGCTTCCTTCCTTTCCTGTCAGTCGCTTATCTTGGTTTGCTTCCTTCCTTTGCTGTCAGCTGCTTCGTTTATCTCGACTTCCAGTCAAAGGAAATAGTAATTGGTATGCTACCTCACACAAGTTGGTACTGGTCTTTATCCTGATTATTGTGCTTGTCATATGTATTGGTAGTTTGGTATTGTGCTACTGTTTGCCGATTTCATAAAGGAGTAACTTGGAGCCTAAACTCGCAGGCAAATCATTACATTGGGCGATTTCAGTAGAACTGCACAAAAAGATCAGATGGACAGATACTTATGTTGCTGCTATGTACTCCAAAGTTCACTCAGACAAGCATCGATGTTGACAAGAAGAAGTGCCTATATTCATTCGAGTATCAACCGGCATCAACCAGTTGTCAAACTCCAAGTGTTAGGAGAGTGAACGCCAAAAATATTGCTTGGCGCATAGCCCAGAAAATGCAGTCCAGTCTTTGGTCCCAACTTGTGCCTTTTGGTTATCGACACATATGGTAGCGAACTGTATGGCATGGAGTCTAAAGAATCCAGACAAGTTGGTTGACACGTATATTCATCCGGCACTTAATCAGTCTGCATGCCAGGGATGCTCCATTTCAGTTGAACTGCACAAAAAATTTGGGTGGTTCATTTTCTCAACCGCCTCCTTTCTTGTCTACAGTGTAGAATTCTGGCAAGCTATAGGACCAAGATGAGCCAGTAAACTAGTTGGATGAAAGTAGTGGCCAAGTTACTCAAACCTCCCTCGGCACGAGGCCACTATTTCGAGGATAAACCTACAAGCAAAGTTCAGATTGTCTGTGCTGCCTCTTATGTACTCGGAAATTTACTCGTACAAGCATTAATTTTAGCAAGAAGTACCTCCGACTGAACACCATTTACCAATCTGTACCCTAGGTAATTAAAAAATTTCCATGGATGATATTGGATGTGATCTCAATCATTTGGATGCATAAACATACTGAACATGTGTATATCTGAATCTTTTTGTGAATTATCTATGAATATTGTCTTGTGATCTATCAATTATTTGGATGCATAGACACGCTGAACTTGTGTATATATGAATCTTTTGAGTTGTTGATTGTGAATGTTGGCTATGAATATGAACGTGTCATGTGAACCTGAGTTTGATACGAATGTTTACCTTTTTTGTTGTACTTGTGTGTGAACTTGTTAGTATGTCTACCGTGGGATTTGTGACGTGTGGGTGTCAACGGCACACCTTCTTCCCAAGAAGAATTGCACCTTCTTGTTAGGGTAGCAACGGCGCATCAACTCTTTTTGATCTTTTTGCTCTATCTCCCCCCTCCCCCGCTCAACCCCTGCTATAATGTTTTCGACCTCAAAACAAACATAGTACTGCGTTGCTTTTGGGGCTTGATGAAAAATCGAGTGCTGCTTTCTGTAGGTTGGCCCGCCCAGCAAATGGGCTGTCGGTCCACCATGGTCTGGGAGGCTAAAAGTACAAGTTGTATGGTCCAAAGGCAAGTAAAAAAACGCCATTGAGAGCCATCCACTGAAAAAAAATCGCTTCTGATGTGCTTCTTCAGTTGCGCCGCCGACCCCCTCTTTAATCCAGTTTGCTCCAATCCCCAACCGGCATCACGGGACGAAAGTTTATTTCCCCCTCGCGCTTGCCGGGGGATTGAAGAAGCGCGACATCGAATCCAACACCGGTGATGGCTGCTTGTCCAAGTGATTTTCAGATAAGAAACTGCATGTTTCAGAGGCAGAGCATTTAAATCAACAGGCACTTTTCAAACATGGATAACAGAATGTTGGAAATTTTATTCATGGTAAAAAATGGAACTAACAACAAGTTAACATCATGTTGATCAACATTCATGTATAGCACATCTTCATATGATGCAAAGTCAAAAAGATATGCTATTTTCAAAATGGCAAGACAATGGTGAGTCTGTGAAAAACTGGGTAAACTAGGGACGCAATTTTGGCAAGTGTTAGATATTTTTCAACTGCACCAGTTGGAATCGAACCTGGGCAGTACAGCTTTTGGGTGAGAGGGCTGCAACCACGAGGCTAGTGCGGTATGTTCAAAAGAATGAAGGTGTCTTCCCCGGCTCCGGTTCTTTCCTGTCCGTGTGCGCTCGCCGTGGCGCCGCTGTATGCCGTTGTCAACATGCTCAACAAATGAGAGGAATCTGGAGAGGACTGTACGCTGAGAGACTGACAGTGGGGACCCACTAGGTCCAAGCCGTACGCAAGCAAGTGCCCCATTGGAAAAAAGCTTCCTCCTAATTGTAGACTGACGTTGGGGCCCACGGGTTTGTCAACCTTAGTCAATAAACAAAATAAATTTCCAACGATGACTGTCATCGGGGAGCTTTTTATTCAGGGGTATTGGGGATCTTTTTTTTGTTGTTGTTGCGGGAAAGGGGTATCGGGGATCTAGTTGGTATCATTTTTTTCCAGAGGGCGAACAAGTATCAGCTAGGCCTAGGTTTTGTTTTTTAACATGCGTAGCCCACGACATACGGAGACAGTGGTTTCAACTTATTTTTTGAGGTCCATACCGACCTATGGGCCTCCCAGCGTAGGTTTTACTTTTTCTTAAAGATCACCAACCCAATGTAATTTTTAAAAAAAACGCATATCTCTGTTCTATTTATCTATATAAGAGAGTAATAATGTTGTGTCCAATTTATGTTTTCCCTTCTAACCACATTATATATATTTATATTATTGCTATTATCGTATATTTAATAGAGACTTATATATACATTATAAAAACATCCCACGTGTTATTAACTTATGAAAGTAAATGTTTAACAGAAGTTGGCAAGGAAAATCCTGGTTGTTTTTGACTCACAGGCAAGGAAAAATCCTGGTGATTGCGTACAAAAGCTTGCAAAGATTTTAAGGACCAATGTAATAATAACGCGCTCATTTTTGTTTTGAGCAATAACTCGCTAATTTGTTAATTCTATATATATAAAATGTGTCGCCCCGGTTTATTTTTTGATATTAATTGCTCCTTCTAACCTAACATTATATATAGAATGAGCCCAGCTAATTCGTGTATTTCAAGAAAGTGCAAATGGGCTGGGATTTCTTAGAAAGTATTAAATGGGCCACATTGACGTGAAATTATTTGTTCACCCAGCCTAGAAAATGGACTGTAAACTCTAGAAAACATGGGTTACATATATGCCACATTTTTGTAGGCTGGCATGTGGACCAATAGGTCGAAGCCTACGCAAGGCGTTGTCAAGTTGGTCAACAAATGATTATGACATCCACAGCCATTGAATTTATATCCAATGGATGGCATGCACCTTCAATCTCTCGTCTTCTTCCTCCAGCGTCGCCAGGACCGCCTGCTCCGGCCTCCGGCGGCTAGCGGCTCTGCTTAGCACGCATCGCTGTGAAGCGCTACCCCATCGCCAACCAGGCTATCCCTCCACCGCTCCACACCTCTTGTTATTCTCCACCGACTGCAGCCCCACGCCGCACCAGAAACAGTTATAACCCTTGTACTCCTCTCATCTGCGACTCCACTACCGCGTCTTCCCATCTCCAGGTCGTTCCCGTCAGGGGCCTCGCCGTCATCCACCGCCTCGCTGCGCTTGGCGCGGTGTGGTCAACAAACGAGAGTCATCGCAAAAGGACTGTACGTGGAGAGCCTGACGGCTGGGACCCACGAGGTCCATGGTCGCATGCAAGGAAAGTTCCTCCTTATTAAGCTGAAAAAATTGTTTCCTCTCCCTAACAGTTGGGACCCACCAGCTGTATCTTCGCACGGAAGGAAGTGCCTCCTTGTTATGTGAAAAAAACTATTCCTCCCGATGACAGCTAGGACCCGACAGATTTGGTGGCTGACTTGTGGGCCTACTAAGCTGACGTGTACGTAGGGCTTTCTCAACTTAATCAACAAATGATTCTAGCAGCTGGACCATTGGATGTTAATCCAACAGCCGTCCTCCTTTTTCAACCTCTGTTCTTGCTCCTGTCTCCCGTGGGCGGCAGTGCTGCCGCGCACCCGAACCAGTCAAGTTTCCCACTCCTCTCCATCTGCGACTCCACTGCCGCGTCTTCCAAATCTCCGGGTCGTTCCAGTCTGGGGCCTCGCCGTCGTCCATCGGCCTGGGTGCACTCGGCACAGTGTGGTCAGCGTGGTCAACAAAGGAGGGTCATTGGAAGATGACTGAGAGGCTGACAATGGGGACGCACCACGCCATGGACGCATGCATGCAACTGCATCCTCTTTACCCTGAAAAATAATGTTTTCTCCCCCTGACAGCTGGGACCCACCAGCTACATCTTCGCACGCAAGGAAGTGTGTCCTTATTACGGGCAAAAAAATGATTCCCCCTGACAGCTAGGACACAACAGCTGTATCTTCGCACGCAAGGAAGTGCGTCCTTATTCTCCCTGACAGCTGGGACCCACCCGGTCGAAGCATACATACCGTTGTCTGCCTTGTCGCGAACGTGTACATACATACTGGTCGATCGGTCGCTCTGCAACGATGAACCGTGGCCGAGTAAGTAGCGGCACATGTCATAGTAGAGCGCCCCACGTAGCAGTTCAGGATGTCCCGTCTAAACCGTGTACACGTACATACAGCCACACGCCAAAAATACGGCCACGTACGTACATAAGGGAGAGGTCTCGAACACCTACTCGCGCATACCAGGGCTCGTGTACATTGAGAGGCAGTGACGGCGTCCCGTTCATCGGCAACCAACCGGCTGGGTTGGAATGGAGAAACTGCGTCGTCATGTTCATCGGGAGCCAACCGGCTTGGACGGAACAACCGATCAAAACGAGGCCTGCCGTACCACAGAACGGAGGAAACGGCCTTGTGTTCGACCGTCTACGGTCGAAACGGGATATTATTCATTCAGGGCGCCCCTAGTGGACTTGGCGGTGCTCCTTTCTCAAACCAGAACAACTCTGAACGTTAGGGAAAATAAGGGAAGACCACCTGAGCGAACCAACCGAAGGTCTGTTCACCGGGAGGGGTGTGGCGTATCGCAAAATGGAGGAAACAAACTTCTCTTGGACCTCCTACGGTCAAAGCGGGGTCCGGTTGATCGGGAGGGGTGTGGCGTACCGCAAAACAGAGGAAACGGACTTGTGTTGGAGCGCTACGGTCGAAACAGGGATCCTGTTCATCAGGAGGGGTGTGGCGTACCACAAAACGGGACTCCACGGGCTCCTGTTCATCTGCACCGTCGACCTCCTCCAGCCTCCACGGGCTACTGTCCATCCACCGTCGACCTCCTACAGCCTCCACCTACGACTGTTCATCCAGGGGCTCCTGTTCATCTAGCCTCCACCACTCCTCCACTGGCTACTGTTCAGCCAGCCCTCTCCACGGGGTCCTGTTCAACCACCCCTCCACGGGCTACTGTTCATCCACTCCTCCACCGGCTACTGTTCAACCAGCCCTTCACGGGGTCTTCCTGTTCATCCAGCCCTCCACGGCATCCTGTTCATCCATCCCCAACCGGCTCAATCGATCGGGCTCCTGTTCATCCAGCGGCAACAGCCTCTACTACTGCGGGATCCTGTTCATCCAACCCCCACTGGAACTGTTCATCAAGAGGCAGCTTCGATTGACTTAAGTTAGCAGCAGTAGGGAAGGAATCACTCGGGTACAGTTAACAGCCAGGGATCGATTGGGGTTCAGTAACGTAGCTAGTGCAATCGCTTGGGTTCAGTTAGAGCCCAACACCTCGCTCCGGGTTCAGTTAGAGCGCGACGCCTAGCACACACACACGTACGTGTACGAGAGAAACACGCAAACCTCCGTGCATCACTCCGCCCCGACCACCCACCATAACCGGGAACTCCCCGATATTTTCCTCGCCCTCGCTTCTACCATGGTTTTTTCCGTCATGGGCGGCCCAATGAATGTCATGCAACTGCGTCTCCGGCCCGCCCAGGACGAAAAGCCCATTTTATGTCATGATTTTTTGTCATAGAAGTAGGAGCCCACCACATCTATGATGATACTGGGTTTTGTCACAATTATCGTCATAGAAGTGTCATAATCATGACAGGTAAAAAATTCGTTCGGCCCAAAATGTCACAGATGTGTCTTTTTTTGTAGTGTGTGTTCGATATTTTGATGATATGTATGTTGTGATTGTCTTAGTGGTGTAATGTGAACGTCGACTACATGACACTTCACCATATTTGGGCCTAAGGGAATGCATTATGGAGTAGTTATTAGATGATGGGTTGCGAGAGTGACAAAAGCTTAAACCCTAGTTTATGCGCTACTTCGTAAGGGGCTGATTTGGATCCAAAAGTTTAATGCTATGGTTAGATTTTATCTTGATACTTTTCTCGTAGTTGCGGATGCTTGCAAGGGGGTTAATCATAAGTAGGAGGTTTGTTCAAGTAAGAAAAGCACCTAAGCACCGGTCCACCCACATATCAAATTATCAAAGTAGCGAACACAAATCAAACTAACATGATGAAAGTGACTAGATGAAATTCCCGTGTACCCTCAAGAATGCTTTGCTTATCATAAGAGACCGTTTTGGCCTGTCCTTTGCCTCAAAAGGATTGGGCTACCTTGCTGCACTTTTGTTACCATTACTGTTACTTGCTCGTTACAAATTATCTTGCTATCAAACTACTCGTTACTTATAATTTCAGTGCTTGCAGAGAATACCTTGCTAAAAACTACTTGTCATTTCCTTCTGCTCCTCGTTGGGTTCGACACTCTTACTTATCGAAAGGACTACGATTGATCCCCTATACTTGTGGGTCATCAAGGCTCTTTTCTGGCGCCATTGCCGGGGAGTGAAGCACTCTTGGTAAGTGGAAATCGGTAAGGAAAAATTATTACTACGTGCTGAAATTCATTGTCACTTGTTACTATGGAGAACAATCCTTTGAGGAGTTTGTTCGGGGTATCTTCACCTCGACCGGTACCACAATTAGTTTCCCCTCAACCTACTACACCTACTGAAAATATTGGTTATGAAATTTCTTTGGGTATGATAGAACAACTGCTAGCTAATCCTTGTGCAGGAGATGGAACTGAACATCCCGATATGCACTTGATCTATGTGGATGAAATTTGTGGAATATTTAAGCTTGCAGGTTTATCCGGAGATGAAGCTAAGACGAAGGTTTTCCCTTTAAATTTTAAGGGAAAATCATTGGCATGCTATAGGCTATGCGATGATATTGGATCTTGGAATTGGAATCGATTGGAATTGGAATTTCACCAAAAAAATTATCCTATGCATCTAGTTCATTGTGATCGGAATTATATATATAATTTTTGGCCTCGTGAAGGAGAAAGTATCACTCTAGCTTGGGGGAGGCTGAAGTCAATGTTATATTGATGCCCCAATCATGAGCTCTCAAGAGAAATTATCATTCAGAATTTTTATGCTCGGCTTTCTCGTGATGATCAATCCATGCTTGATACTTCTTGTACTGGTTCCTTTATGAAGAAGAATATTGAATTCATGTGGGATCTTTTAGAAAGAATAAAACGCGACTCTGAAGATTGGGAACTCGATGAAGGTAAAGAGTCAGGAATTAAGCTTAAGTATGATTGTGTTAAATCTTTTATGAATAATGATGTTTTTCAAAAGTTTAGCACTCAATATGTAGTTGACTCTGAGATAGTAGCCTCCTTATCATTTGCTACTCATGTTGATCTCCCTAAGGAGAAGTGGTTTAAATATCACCCACCTATTAAAGAAGAAATTAAAGAGCCGATAATAGCTAAAGATGAAACTATTATCATAATGTTGATCCGGTTGTGCCTACTACTTACATTGAAAAACCACCTTTCCCTGTTAGGATAAAGGAACATCTAAGGTTTCAACCGTGGTCAATAAAAGTAATATTAGAGCACCTAAACTTGCTGAACAAATCAAAGTATAACCTAGTGTTGCTATGGTTAAAGATCTCCTGGTTGAAAATATAGATGGGCATGTTATTTACTTCTGTGATGAAGCTGCTAGAATTACTAAACCCGATGAAAAAGATAAATATAGACATGTTGTTGGCATGCTTGTTGTCTTAGTTAAAATAGGAGATCACTGTTATCATGGTTTATGTGACATATGTGCTAGCGTGAGTGCTATTCCTTTTACCTTATATCAAAAGAAATATGAATGACACAACACCCGCTAAAATAGAAGACATAGATGTTACTATTAAGCTTGCTAATAGAGACACCATCACACCACTTGGGATTGTAAGAGATGTTGAATTCTTGTGTGGGAAAATAAAATACCCTACTGATTTTCTAGTTCTTGGCTCCCACAAGATGACTTTTGTCCCATTATCTTTGGTAGACCTTTCTTGAACACAGTTAATGCTAAAATAGATTGTGAGAAGCAAACTGTCGGTGTTAGTTTTGGTGATGAGTCTAATGAGTTTATTTTTTCTAAGTTTAGTAGAAAGTGATACGTCTCCAATGTATCTATAATTTTTTATTGTTCCATGCTATTACATATTCTGTTTTGGATGTTTAATGGGCTTTATTATACACTTTTATATTATTTTTGGGACTAACCTATTAACCCAAGGCCCAGTGAAAATTGTTGTTTTTTGCCTATTTCAGTGTTTCGTAGAAAAGGAATATCAAACGGAATCCAAACGGAATGAAACCTTCGGGAACGTGATTTTTGGAACAAACGTGATCTAGAGGACTTGGACTGGACGTCAAGAAACAACCGAGGAGGCCACAAAGCAGGGAGGTGCGCCTGCCCCCTGGGCGCGCCCCCACCCTCGTGGGCCCCTCGTGGCTCTCCTGACCGACTTCCTTCGCCTATATATACTCATATACCCTGAAAACATCCAGGAGTATGACAAAACCCTATTTCCACCACCGCAACTCTCTGTACCCATGAGATCCCATCTTGGGGCCTTTGCGGCGCTCCGCCGGAGGGGGCATCGATCACGGAGGGCTTCTACATCAACACCATAGCCTCTCCGATGATGTGTGAGTAGTTTACCTCAGACCTTCGGATCCATAGTTATTAGCTAGATGGCTTCTTCTCTCTATTTGGATTTCAATACAAAGTTCTCCTCGATTCTCTTGGAGATCTATTCGATGTAACTCGTTTTGCTGTGTGTTTGTCGAGATCCGATGAATTGTGGGTTGATGATCAAGATTATTTATGAACAATGTTTGAATCTCCTCTGAATTCTTTTATGTATGATTTTTTATCTTTGCAAGTCTCTTCGAATTATCAGTTTGGTTTGGCCTACTAGATTGATCTTTCTTGCAATGGGAGAAGTGCTTAGCTTTGGGTTCAATCATGCGGTGCTCGATCCCAGTGATAGAAGGGGAAACGACACGTATTGTCTTGTTGCCATCAAGGATAAAAAGATGGGGTTTATATCATATTGGTTGAGTTTATCCCTCTACATCATGTCATCTTGCCTAATGCGTTACTCTGTTCTTATGAACTTAATACTCTAGATGCATGCTGGATAGCGGTCGATGTGTGGAGTAATCGTAGTAGATGCAGGCAGGAGTCAGTCTACTTGTCGCGGACGTGATGCCTATATACATGATCATGCCTAGATATTCTCATAACTATGCTCAATTCTATCAATTGCTCGACAGTAATTTGTTCACCCACCGTAATACTTATGCTATCTTGAGAGAAGCCACTAGTGAAACCTATGGCCCCCGGGTCTATTTTCCATCATATTAATCTCTCGTTATTTCTATCACCGTTTATCTTGCTATCTTTACTTTCAGTCTTTATCATAAAAATACCAAAAATATTATCTTATCATCTCTATCAGATCTCACTTTTGCAAGTGGCCGTGAAGGGATTGACAACCCCTTTATCGCGTTGGTTGCTTCTTATTTGTTTGTGTAGGTACGAGGGATTTGAGCGTGGTCTCCTACTGGATTGATACCTTGGTTCTCAAGAACTGAGGGAAATACTTACGCTACTTTGCTGCATCACCCTTTCCTCTTCAAGGGAAAACTGACGCAGTGCTCAAGAGGTAGCAAGAAGGATTTCTGGCGCCGTTGCCGGGGAGATTTGCGCCAAGTCAAGTCAAGATTTGATCTCCCGACAACTAGCCATTTCTAGCGCCGTTGCCGGGGAGTCTACGCACAAGTCAAGACATACCAAGTACCCATCACAAACTCTTATCCCTCGCATTACATTATTTGCCATTTGCCTCTTGTTTTCCTCTCCCCCACTTCACCCTTGCCGTTTTATTCGTCCTCTTTTCTGTTTGCCTCTTTTTCGCTTGCTTCTTGTGTGCTTGTGTGTTGGATTGCTTGTTTGTCACGATGGCTCAAGATAATACTAAATTGTGCGACTTCTCCAATACCAACAATAATGATTTTCTTAGTACTCTGATTGCTCCTATTACCGATGCTGAATCTTGTGAAATTAATGCTGCCAAAATTAATCTTGTCATGAAAGATCAATTTTCTGGCGTTCCTAGTGAAGATGCTGCTACACATCTAAACAACTTTGTTGATTTGTGTGATATGCAAAAGAAGAAAGATGTGGATAACGATATTGTTAAGTTGAAGCTATTTCCTTTTTCGCTTAGAGACCGTGCTAAAATTTGGTTTTCGTATTTGCCTAAAAGTAGTATTGATTCTTGGAATAAGTGCAAAGATGCTTTTATCTCTAAGTATTTTCCGCCCGCTAAGATCATCTCTCTTAGAAATGATATTATGAATTTTAAGCAACCTGATCATGAACATGTTGCACAAGCTTGGGAGAGGATGAATTAATGATACGTAATTGCCCCACTCATGGTTTGAATTTATCGATGATTATACAAAACTTTTATGCCGGATTGAATTTTGCTTCTAGAAATCTTCTAGATTCGGCCGCGGGAGGCACTTTTATGAAAATCACTTTAGGAGAAGCTACCAAACTCCTAGATAATATTATGGTTAATTATTCTCAATGGCACACTGAAAGATCTACTAGTAAGATAATTTTGGTAACAACGCGTATAGAGGAAACTTTAATCCTAGGTCGTTCCCTAGTAATTTCTCTAATAATTATGGTAATTCCTACAACAATTCTTATGTAAATTTTAATAAATTGCCCTCTGATTATGAGACTAGTGTTAAAGAGTTTATGAATTCACAAAAGAATTTCAATGCTTTGCTTGAAGAAAAATTGCTTATGGTTGATGAGTTGGCTAGTAACATGGATAGAATTTCTCTTGATGTTGATTATTTGAAGCTTAGATCTATTCCACCTAAGCATGATATCAATGAGTCTCTCAAATCCATGAGAATTTCCATTGATGAGAGCAAAGAAAGAACCGCTAGGATGCGTGCTAAAAAGGATTGCTTTGTAAAGGCATGTTCTTCTAGTTTTTATGATAATAATGATGAAGATCTAAAAGTTATTGATGTGTCCCCTATTAAATCTTTGTTTTGCAATATGAATCTTGATAATGATGGGACTAGAGATGAGTCAACTTTAGTTAAAAGGTGTCCCAATGATTCGGAGTTTTTAGATCTTGATGCAAAAATTGGTAAAAGTGGGATTGAAGAGGTCAAAACTTTAGATAGCAGTGAACCCACTATGTTGGATTTCAAGGAATTTAATTATGATAATTGCTCTTTAATATATTGTATTTCCTTGTTGCAATCTGTGCTAAATTCTCCTCATGCTTATAGTCAAAATAAAGCTTTTACTAAACATATCGTTGATGCTTTAATACAATCTTATGAAGAAAAGCTTGAATTAGAAGTTTCTATTCCTAGAAAACTTTATGATGAGTGGGAACCTACTATTAAAATTAAAATTAAAGATCATGAATGCTATGCTTTGTGTGATTTGGGTGCTAGTGTTTCCACGATTCCAAAAACTTTGTGTGATTTGCTAGGTTTCCATGAATTTGATGATTGTTCTCTAAACTTGCATCTTGCAGATTCCACTATTAAGAAACCTATGGGAAGAATTAGTGATGTTCTTATTATTGCAAATAGGAACTATGTGCCCGTAGATTTCATTGTTATTGATATAGATTGCAATCCTTCGTGTCCTATTATTCTTGGTAGACCTTTCTTATAACGATTGGTGCAATTATTGATATGAAGGAAGGGAATATTAGATTTGAATTTCCGTTAAGGAAAGGCATGGAACACTTCCCTAGAAATAAAATTAAATTGCCTTATGAATCTATTATGAGAGCCACTTATGGATTACCTACCAAAGATGGCCATACCTAGATCTATCCTTGTTTTCATGCCTAGCTAGGGGCGTTAAACGATAGCGCTTGTTGGGAGGCAACCAAATTTTATTTTAGTTCCTTGATTTTTGTTCCTGTTTAGAAATAAATATTTGATCTAGCCTATGGTTATATTTGTTTTTATGTTTTAATTAGTGTTTGTGCCAAGTAAAACCTATAGGATCTTCTTGGATAGTAATTATTTGATCTTGCTGAAAAAGTCAGAAACTTTCTGCTCACTAAAACAATTGTTTAAAATCACCAGAACGTGATAAAATACTGATTGCAATTGCAGTATATCAATAATAAAATTATCTAGGATTTCCTATTTTATCAGAATTTTCTGAGTTACAGAAGTTTGCGTTAGATACAGATTACTACAGGCTATTCTGTTTTTGACAGATTCTGTTTTTCGTGTGTTGTTTGCTTATTTTGATAAATATATAGCTAGTAATGGAGTATATGAACCATAGAGAAGTTGGAATACAGTAGGTTTAACACCAATATAAATAAAGAATGAGTTCATTACAGTACCTTAAAGTGGTGGTTTGTTTTATTTCGCTAACGGAGCTCATGAGATTTTCTGTTGTGTTTTGTGTTGTGAAGTTTTCAAGTTTTGGGTAAAGATTTGATGGATTATGGAATAAGGAGTGGCAAGAGCCTAAGCTTGGGGATTCCCAAGGCACCCCAAGGTAAAATTCAAGGACAACCAAAAGCCTAAGCTTGGGGATGCCCCGGAAGGCATCCCCTCTTTCGTCTTCGTCCATCGGTAACTTTACTTGATGCTATATTTTTATTCACCACATGATATGTGTTTTGCTTGGAGCGTCTTGTATGATTTGAGTCTTTTGCTTTTTAGTTTACCACAATCATCCTTGCTGTACACACCTTTTGAGAGACACACACATGAATCGGAATTTATTAGAATACTCTATGTGCTTCACTTATATTTTTTGAGTTAGATAATTTTGCTCTAGTGCTTCGCTTATATCATTTTAGAGCATGGTGGTGGTTCTATTTTATAGAAATTATTGATCTCTCATGCTTCACTTATATTATTTTGAGAGTCCTTTAGAACAGCATGGTAATTTGCTTTGGTTATAAAATTAGTCCTAATATGATAGGCATCCAAGATTAATACTTTCAAGAGAAGTTTGATTCTTGATAATTGTTTTGAGATATAAAGGTGGTAATGTTAGAGTTGTGCTAGTTGAGTAATTATGAAATTGAGAAATACTTGTGTTGAGGTTTGCAAGTCCCGTAGCATGCACGTATGGTAACCGATATGTGACAAATTTGAAACATGAGGTGTTCTTTGATTGCTTTCCTTATGAGTGGCGGTAGAGGACGAGCGATGGTCTTTTCCTACCAATCTATCCCCCTAGGGGCATGCGCGTAGTGCTTGGTTTTGATGACTTGTAGATTTTTGCAATAAGTATGTGAGTTCTTTATGACTAATGTTGAGTCCATGGATTATACGCACTCTCACCCTTCCATCATTGCTAGCCTCTTCGGTACCGTGCATTGCCCTTTCTCACCTTGAGAGTTGGTGCAAACTTCGCCGGTGCATCCAAACCCCGTTATATGATACGCTCTATCACACATAAGCCTCCTTATATCTTCCTCAAAACAACCACCATACCTACCTATTATGGCATTTCCATAGCCATTTCGAGATATATTGCCATGCAACTTTCCACCGTTCTGTTTATTATGACATGCATCATCATTGTCATATTGCCTTGCATGATCATGTAGTTGACATCGTATTTGGGGCAAAGCCACCATGCTTAATTTTTCATACATATCACTCTTGATTCATTGCATATCCCGGTACACCGCCGGAGGCATTCACATAGAGTCATATTTTGTTCTAAGTATCGAGTTGTAATTCTTGAGTTGTAAGTAATAAAAGTGTGATGATCATCATTATTAGAGCATTGTCCCAAGTGAGGAAAGGATGATGGAGACTATGATTCCCCCACAAGTCGGGATGAGATTCTGGACGAAAGAAAAAAAAGAAGAAAAGAGGCCAAGAAAAAAAGAGAGAAAGAAAGCCCAAATAAAAAAATAAAAAAAGAGAAAAAGAAGAAAAAAATGAGAGAAAAAGAGAGAAGGGACAATGTTACTATCATTTTTCCACACTTGTGCTTCAAAGTAGCACCATGATCTTCATGATAGAGAGTCTCTTATTTTGTCACTTTCATATACTAGTGGGATTTTTTATTATAGAACTTGGCTTGTATATTCCAATGATGGGCTTCCTCAAAATGCCGTAGGTCTTCGTGAGCGAGCAAGTTGGATGCACACCCACTTAGTTTCTGTTGTTGAGGTTTCATATATTTATAGCTCTACTGCATCCGTTGCATGGTGATCCCTACTCCTTGCATTGACATCAATTGATGGGCATCTCCATAGCCCGTTGATTAGCCGCGTCAATGTGAGACTTTCTCCTTTTTTGTCTTCTCATACAACCTCCATCATCATATTCTATTCCACCCATAGTGCTATGTCCATGGCTCGCCTTCATATATTGCGTAAAAGTTGAAAGAGTTTGAAAAGGCTAAGTATGAAACAATTGCTCGGCTTGTCATCGAGGTTGTGCATGATGAGAGCATTTTGTGTGACGAAAATGAAGCATGGCCAAACTATATGATTTTGTAGGGATAAGCTTTCTTTGGCTATGTTATTTTGATAAGACATAATTGCTTTGTTAGCATACTTGAAGTATTATTATTTTTATGTCAATATTAAACTTTTATCTTGAATCTTTTGGATCTGAACATTCATGCCACAATAAAGAAAATTACATTGAAGAATATGCTAGAAAGCATTCCACATCAAAAATTCTGTTTTTATCATTTACCTACTCAAGGACGAGAAGGAATTAAGCTTGGCGATGCTTGATACGTCTCCAACGTATCTATAATTTTTTATTGTTCCATGCTATTATATATTCTGTTTTGGATGTTTAATGGGCTTTATTATACACTTTTATATTATTTTTGGGACTAACCTATTAACCCAAGGCCCAGTGCAAATTGCTGTTTTTTTCCTATTTCAGTGTTTCGTAGAAAAGGAATATCAAACGGAATCCAAACGGAATGAAACCTTCGGGAACATGATTTTTTGAACAAACTTGATCCAGAGGACTTGGAGTGGACGTCAAGAAACAACCGAGGAGGCCACGAGGCAGGGAGGGACGCCTGCCCCCTGGGCGCGCCCCCACCCTCGTGGGCCCCTCGTGGCTCTCCTGACCGACTTCCTTCGCCTATATATACTCATATACCCTGAAAACATCCAGGAGTACGATGAAACCATATTTCCACCGCCGCAACTCTCTGTACCCGTGAGATACCATCTTGGGGCCATTTCCGGCGCTCCGTCGGAGGGGGCATCGATCACGGAGGGCTTCTACATCAACACCATAGCCTCTCCGATGATGTGTGAGTAGTTTACCTCAGACCTTCGGGTCCATAGTTATTAGCTAGATGGCTTCTTCTCTCTCTTTGTATCTCAGTACAAAGTTCTCCTCGATTCTCTTGGAGATCTATTCGGTGTAACTCTTTTTATGGTGTGTTTGTCGAGATCCAATGAATTGTGGGTTTATGATCAAGATTATCTATGAACAATATTTGATTCTCCTCTGAATTCTTTTATGTATGATTTGTTATCTTTGCAAGTCTCTTCGAATTATCAGTTTGGTTTGGCCTACTAGATTGATCTTTCTTGTAATGGGAGAAGTGCTTAGCTTTGGGTTCAATCATGCGGTGCTCGATCCCAGTGACAGAAGGGGAAACGACACGTATTGTATTGTTGCCATTGAGGATAAAAAGATGGGGTTTATATCATATTGCTTGAGTTTATCTCTCTACATCATGTCATCTTGCCTAATGCGATACTCCGTTCTTATGAACTTAATACTCTAGATGCATGCTGGATAGCGGTCAATGTGTGGAGTAATAGTAGTAGATGCAGAATCGTTTCGGTCTACTTATCGCGGACGTGATGCCTATATACATGATCATGCCTAGATATTCTCATAACTATGCTCAATTCTATCAATTGCTCGACAGTAATTTGTTCACCCACCGTAATGCTTATGCTATCTTGAGAGAAGCCACTAGTGAAACCTATGGCCCCCAGGTCTATTTTCGATCATATTAATCTCCCGTTATTTCTATCACCGTTTATCTTGCTATCTTTACTTTCAGTCTTCATCATAAAAATACCGAAAATATTATCTTATCATCTCTATCAGATCTCACTTTTGCAAGTGGCCGTGAAGGGATTGACAACCCCTTTATCGCGTTGGTTGCAAGGTTCTTATTTGTTTGTGTAGGTACGAGGGATTTGAGCGTGGTCTCCTACTGGATTGATACCTTGGTTCTCAAAAACTAAGGGAAATACTTACGCTACTTTCCTGCATCACCCTTTCCTCTTCAAGGGAAAACCAACGCAGTGCTCAAGAGGTAGAAGAAAGCATCATAAAGAAAGAATTGCCTAGTAAGGATGAAATAATTGGTCTTGCTTCTATTGCCCTGCCTCCTACTGATCCACTGGAACAATATATGCTAGACCATGAAAATAATATGCATATGCATGAAAGAAATGAGATAGATAAAATTTCTTTGAACAACGACCTCTGCTTAAACACAATTTTCCTATTGAAACTCTAGGAGGTCCTCCTCCACCTAAGGGCGATCCTGTGTTTGAATTAAAACATTGCCAGACACTTTGAGATATGCTTATCTTGATGAGAAAAAGATATATCCTGTTATTATTAGTGCTAACCTTTCAGAACATGAAGAAGAAAGATTATTGAAGGTTCTGAAGAAGCACCGAGCTGCTATTGGATATACTCTTGATGATTTAAAGGGCATTAGTCCCACTCTCTGTCAGCACAAGATTAATTTGGAACCTGATACTAAACCCGTTGTTGATCACCAACTACGTTTGAATCCTAAAATGAAAGAAGTGGTAAGAACTGAAATATTGAAGCTTCTGGAAGCAGGTATAATCTATCCTATAGCTGATAGTAGATGGGTAAGTCCTATTCATTGTGTCCCTAAGAAAGGAGGTATCACTATTGTTCCTAATGATAAGAATGAAGTTATTCCACAAAGAATTGTCACTTGTTATAGAATGGTTATTGATTTTAGAAAATTAAATAAAGCTACTAGAAAAGATCATTACCCTCTACCTTTTATTAATCAAATGCTAGCAAGACTATCTAAGCACACACACCTTTGTTTCCTTGATGGATATTCTGTTTTTCCTCAAATACGTGTTTCACAACCTGATCAAGAGAAAATCACCTTTACTTGTCCCTTTGGAACTTATGCTTATAGACGTATGCCTTTTGGTTTATGTAATGCACCTACTACCTTTCAAAGATGTATGATTGTTGTATTCTCTGATTTTTGTGAAAAGATTGTTGAGGTTTTCATGGATGATTTTTCCGTTTACGGAACTTCTTTTGATGATTGCTTAAGCAACCTTGATTGAGTTTTGCAGAGATGCGAGCAAACTAATCTTGTCTTGAATTGGGAGAAGTGCCACTTTATGGTTAATGAAGGTATTGTCTTGGGACATAAAATTTCTGAACGAGGTATTGATGTGGATAAAGCTAAAGTTGATGCAATTGAGAAAATGCCATGTTCTAAAGATATCAAAGGTATTCGTAGTTTCCTCGGTCATGCTGGTTTCTATAGGAGATTTATTAAAGACTTCTCTAAAATTTCTAGGCCTCTTACAAATATTTTACAAAAGGATGTTCCATTTGTTTTTGATGATGACTGTGTAGAAGCCTTTGAAACACTTAAGAAAGCCTTAATTTCTGCACCTATTGTTCAACCACCTGATTGGAACTTGCCTTTTGAAATTATGTGTGATGCTAGTGATTATGCTGTTGGTGCTGTTCTAGGACAAAGAGTTGATAAGAAATTAAATGTTATTCATTATGTTAGTAAAACACTAGACAGTGCCCAACGCAATTATGCTACTACTGAGAAAGAATTTTTAGCAGTGGTGTTTGCCTGTGATAAATTTAGATCTTACATTGTTGATTCTAAGGTAATTGTTCACACCGATCATGCTGCTATAAAATATCTTATGGAAAAGAAAGATGCTAAACCTAGACTCATTAGGTGGGTTCTTTTGCTACAAGAATTTGACTTCATATCACTCATAGAAAAGGAGCCGAGAACCCTGTTGCTGATAACCTGTCTAGGCTAGAAAATATTCTTGATGACCCACAACCTATTAATGATAGTTTTCCAGATGAACAATTAGCTGAAATAAATGTTTCTCAAAACACTCCTTGGTATGCTGAGTATGCTAATTACATTGTTGCTAAATACATACCACCTAGTTTCACATACCAACAAAAGAAAAAAAATCTTCTATGATTTAAGACATTACTTTTGGAATGACCCACATCTTTATAATGAAGGAGTGGATGGTATTATTAGACGTTGTGTACCTGATCATGAATAGGGACAAATCCTACGGAAATGTCACTCCGAAGCTTACGGAGGGCATCATGCGGGAGATAGAACTGCTCACAAGGTATTGCAATCTGGTTTTTATTGGCCTACTCTCTTCACGGATGCCCGTAAGTTTGTTTTATCTTGTGATGAATGTTAGAGAATTGGAAATATTGGTAAGCGTCAAGAAATGCCTATGAATTATTCACTTGCTATTGAACCATTTGATGTTTGGGGATTTGATTACATGGGACCTTTTCCTTCCTCTAATGGGTTTACACATATTTTGGTTGCTGTTGATTATGTTACTAAGTGGGTAGAAGCTATTCCAACTAGCAGTGCTGATCCCTACACCTCTATTAAAATGCTTAAGGAAGTTATTTTCCCAAGGTTTGGAGTCCCTAGATATTTAATGACTGATGGTGGTTCACAATTTATTCACGGTGCTTTCCGTAAAATGCTTGCTAAGTTTGACGTTAACCATATAATTGCATCACCTTATCATCCTCAGTCTAGTGGTCAAGTTGAGCTTAGCAATAGAGAAATAAAATTAATTTTACAAAAAATGACAATAGTCCCTGAAAGAATTGGTCTAAGAAACTAGATGATGAACTTCAGGCTTATAGAACAGCATATAAAATTCCTATGGGTATGTCTCCTTATAAAATGGTTTATGGAAAAGCTTGTCATTTTCATCTTGAGTTAGAACATAAAGCATATTGGGCAATTAAAGAACTCAATAATGATTTCAAACTTGCCGGTGAAAAGAGGTTATTTGATATTAGCTCACTAGATGAGTGGAGAACCCAAGGTTATGAAAATGCCAAGTTATTTAAAGAAAAAGTTAAAAGATGGCATGATAAAAGAATCCAAAAGTGTGAGTTCAAAGTTGGAGAATATGTTCTTTTGTAAAACTCTCGTTTCAGATTCTTTGCAGGTAAACTCCTCTCCAAATGGGAAGGACCCTATGTTATCGAGGAGGTCTATCAATGTGGAGCCATAAAAATAAATAATGCCGAAGGTACCAACCCAAAGGTTGTCAATGGGCAAAGAATAAAACATTATATCTCAGGTACGCCCATTAATGTTGAAAGCAATATTATCCAAACTATGACACTAGAAGAACACATAAAGGAAACCTTCCGGAACACTCCAGAATCGTGAAAAAAGAGGAAGTACGTGATATGGTAAGTAAACGGACTCCGCAAAATCCGCAAAATATTTTCTGTCAGTTTTGGAATAGAGTAAAAATTAGGAAAATAAGAAACAACCAGGAAGGCAACCCTGGTGGGCACAAGTAACCAGGGCACGCCTGGCTTGCCAAGCGCGCCCAGGTGGGTTGTGCCCACCTCAGGTACCTTCCGGACTCAGTTTTTCTTCCGTTTGCTTGTTTCCCAAGATAAAAAAATCTTTATATACCCCCCAACCTATTGACCACTGTATCATGGAAAAATCTTCTGTTTTCTTTTCCTTGCTGTTTTCTGACAGATCTAATTCACCATGGCCACTTCGAGCTCCTCCAAGGACAAGTTCTTCGAGAACGTCATCAACCCATATTCATGGGAGGTGATGCAACACCCTCAAGCTATCGAGATGCGTGAGGGGGTGCTCCACATCCGTGATGTGCAAGGCCCCAAAGGGACAGGAGCCGTGGAGGCCAGGCTTGAAGCTATGGATCAGGAGGTCTTCTGGTGCAAGGGGATGGTGGAACGTGGACTCAATGCCAATCACCTCATGATCGCGGACTACACCCATGATCTCAAGGTGGATGGCAAGTCCATGAAGGACATCATCTTCACCCTCAACGAGCAAATCAACTTTCTCCAAAGCTAGATTTACGATCTCCAAAACCAAGTCTTTGAATATGAGGCAAGGTTTAAAGGTATGAGTTTGGCTGCGAGCTGCAGGACTCGCGAGACTCACTCCTCCTCTTATGATGGTGAGCCCTTGCCATGGAACCCCGAGGATAAGATAGCTACCACTTCATCATCACCACCTCCTTCTTCATCACCAAAGGAAAATTGAGTATCGGGTACGGGCACTCCCCTTGGCTTGTGCCAAGCTTGGGGGAGGTGCCCCGGTATCGTATCACCTCCACTATCTTTTTACCTTTACTTATCTTAGTTTGATCCATAGTTATCTTTTGCTTTAGATGAATAAAAGTTTAGTTCTATCCTTTCTTTTCGAGTGTTTGCTTAGTGATCTATCCTTGTAATCATGTGCAAGCTATATAATAAAGTTTAGTTTAAAGTTATGTTTTCTTTACTTTCATGTTCAATAAAAAGAAAGGAAATAAATGAAAAAGATCATATGCTGATCTTATGGTAAGTACTGATATCACATAAGGAAGAGTATAAGTAGAATTTTTTTGGAGATTTACTGATACGTCTCCAACGTATCTATAATTTTTGATTGTTCCATGCTGTTATATTATCAATCTTGAATGTTTTATAATCATTTTATAGTCATTTTATATCATTTTTTGGTACTAACCTATTGACATAGTGCTAAGTGCCACTTGTTGTTTTCTGCATGTTTTTTACATCGCAGGAAATCAATATCAGACGGAGTCCAAATGCAACGAAACTTTACAAAGATTTTTTATGGACCAGAAGGAACATAATGGGCCCTGGCTGGGTCTGGAGGGTGCCCCGAGGGAGGCACAACCCACCAGGGCGCGCCAGGAGGCCCAAGCGCGCCCTGGTGGGTTGTGCCCACCTCGGGTGCCCCCCGGACCGTCTCTTTGCTATATAAATACCCCAATATTCCCAAAACCGTAGGGGATTCAATGAAATATTCATCCAGCCGCCGCAGAGTCCAGAACCACCAGATCCAATCTAGATACCATCTCGGATGGGATTCACCACCTCCATTGGTGCCTCTCTGATGATGCGTGAGTAGTTCTTTGTAGACCTACGGGTCCGTAGTTAGTAGATAGCTGGCTTCCTCTCTCTCGCTGAATTCTCAATACAATGGACTCTTGGAGATCCATATGATGTAACTCTTTTTGCAGTGTGTTTGTTGGGATCTGATGAACTTTGAGTTTATGATCAGTTATATCTTTTTATATCCATGAAAGTATTTGAGTTTCTTTGATCTCTTTTATGCATGATTGCTTATAGCCTCGTATTTCTTCTCTGATATTTTGGTTTTGTTTGGCCAACTTGATCTATCTATCTTGCAACGGGAAGAGGTGCTTTGTAGTGGGTTCGATCTTACGGTGCTTGATCCTAGTGACAGAAGGGGAAATGACACGTATGTATCGTTGCTACTAAGGATAAAACGATGGGGTCTATCTCTACATAGGTAGATCTTGTGTACATCATGTCATCGTTCTTATTGCATTACTCCGTTTCTCCATGAACTTAATACACTAGATGCATGCTGGATAGCGCTCGATGTGTGGAGTAATAGTAGTAGATGCAGGCAGGGGAGTCGGTCTACTAATCTTGGACGTGATGCCTATATAATGATCATTGCTTGGATATTGTCATGATTATTTGAAGTTCTATCAATTGCCCAACAGTAATTTGTTCACCCACCGTTTGCTATTTTTCTCGAGAGAAGCCACTAGTGAAATCTACGGCCCCCGGGTCTCTTTCTCATATATTTGCCTTTGACATCTATTTTATTTGATGTTTTCATTCAGGTCTATTAAACCAAAATACAAAAATACCTTGTTGCGTTTTATTTTATTTGCGATCTATTTATTCAATCTATTACAACCTTCTCCCGTCCGCACGCTGTTTCTGGCACCGTTACCCGAAAGGGATTGACAACCCCTTTAATATGTCGGGTTGCGAGGTGTTGTTATTTGTGTGAAGGGGCTGTTTACGTTGTGTTTCTTGGTTCTCCTACTTGTTCGATAACCTTGGTTTCATATCTGAGGGAAATACCTACCGCCGTTATGCTGCATCATCCCTTCCTCTTTGGGGAAATACTGACGTAGCTTCAAGCAACACCAAAAGGAATTTCTAGTGCCGTTGCCAAGGAGGATCTTCAACATATACCAGGTTCCTAATCACAAATATCACCTCCTCGGAATTTACATTATTTGCCATTCGCCTCTCGTTTTCCTCTCCCCCACTTCACAAAATTTGCCGTTTTATTCGCCTCTCTTTTTCCGTTCGCCGTTTTTCTCGTCAGATCTCTTCTTTGCTTGCAATCATGAGTGATTTTGTTATGGAACCAACAGATGATAGCCTAACTCCTAAGATAGGACGTACGGGCAATCTGGATGCTAAAACTTTTTTCTTGGGGCAAGGGAACGTTATGGGAAAAGAACGTATCCAAGAGTTTTTCAATTGTGTTGGAAATCTAAGTCTTGGTGATGCTCCTATATTAAAAAATACTAGATCTTATGCGGATTCTATTTCAGCACTAGTTCTGAAACTTGAAAGTAAATTTATTCGTACTCATCCTACTTTGCAAAGATTGTTTTTTGAGCTTCCAGAAATAAAGAATCCTAGGGCTAAAAACTTGGTCACTCTCGTTCTTATGAATGAGTTTGACTACATAATACGGGAAGCTAAGGAAATCTTTGATTTTTATGGTATGAATCTTGAAAAACCCCATGATGAGAACACCTCTAAGAAAATTAAGAAGAAGAAATATGACAAAACTTAGATCCTTGCTTTATGCCTAGCTAAGGGCGTAAAACTATAGCGCTTGTTGGGAGGCAACCCAATGAATAAAATTTATTTTTGCTTTTTGTTTTCTGTTCTTGTGTGTTTGCACAATTATGCTACTGGTATGATTGTGTTTTTTTGTGTTTTAATTAGTGTTTGTGCCAAGTAAAGCCTTTAGGATCTTCTTGGGTGATAGTTGTTTGATCTTGCTGAAAAACAGGAACTTATGGGCTCACGAATTTTTTTTTAAATATCACCAGAACGTGATAAAATGCGAATTCTTTTTTCAAAAGATTAATATACAAATTACCCTGGTCTTCCTAATTTTTCAGAATTTTTGGAGTTACATAAGTATTCCAAATAGTCAGATTGCTACAGACTATTCTGTTTTCTTTGTGTTGTGTGCTTATTTTGATGGCTCTATGGTTTTCTTTGATGAGTTTTTGCCATAGAAAAGTTGGAATACAGTAGATATAATGCAAAAAATATGAATTGGTTAGATACAGTACTTATAGTACTGGTTTGCTTTCTTATACTAATGGATCTCACAGAGGTTTTGTTGAGTTTTGTGTGATTGAAGTTTCCAAGTTTTGGGTTATCATACAATGGATGAAAGAAGGATAGAAGTGCCTAAGCTTGGGGATGCCCCCAAGTGGCATCCCCTCTTTCTTCTAACGACCATCGGTATTTTACTCGAAGCTATATTTTTATTCGTCACATAATATGTGTTTTGCTTGGAGCGTCTTGTATGATATGAGTATTTGCTTGTTTTATTTTGTGTTTTAAGTCATCAATCCTTGCTGGACACACCTAATTGAGAGAGCCAAAATTATATCATGACTTGTTAGAATTTCCCTCTATGCTTCACTTAAATTTGTAATGAGCAATGGACTTGCTCTAGTGCTTCACTTATATCTTTTTGAGGACGGTGTGCTTAGTTATTTTTGAAGAAATTCTCTCTTGCTTCACTTAGATTTATTTGAGAGTTAGTAAAATTTTGAAGAAATTCTCTCTTGCGTCACTTAAATTATTTTGAGAGAAAGAAAAATTATGCTCATGATCTTCACTTATATTTGTTTGAGCTTATGAAAAGCAACACATGAAAATTAGTCCCAAAGTGATAGATACCCAAGAAGGATATAATAAAAACTTTCATGAAGATCATTGGACAAAATAAACTTGATTCTTAGTAATAATTTTGAGATATGATGATGTGATATGTGATTTGTGTTGATGAGTAATTATGCTTTAGTAAGAATATTGGTGTTAAGGTTTGTTATTCCCTATGCAAGCATGAAATTCAATAGTCATGCAATGAAATTATATCCTACCTGTGGTGCATTATTCGGTGTTAATTATGCTTAATGCTTGCTTATGCGATTATTCGTTTCTTGGTTGGTCGCTTCTCAATCTTTTGCTAGCCTTCATTTTGCACCAAGTATGACCTCTACTTGTGCTTCCAAAATCCTTTAAACCAATTTTGCCACATGAGTCCACTATATCTACCTATATGCGGTATTCTTTTGCCGTTCTAAGAAAATTTGCATGTGCCATCTCTAATTTTCAAAATAAACTTCTCTTTTGTGGGTTCGTTTCGCTCGCGGAGCGGTGAGGGGTGGCTAATATTTTCCATGCTGGATGTGTTATTCTCACGATGAGTGTTTATTCACTTGTCATTGCACGAGAGTAAGGCAAAGGTTTAAGGGATGCCCAATCCCGAAATGCAAAAATGAATTTACTTTATGTTGTCAAATAATAAATTCCTTGGAAAGTGTTGGTATGGAGGGCAACCGTGGATACGGCTAGCCATGGAAAGTGAAAGTATGGTGGAAAAAGGAATTAACTTTATTTTCTGTTTGGGAACCGCCTATGGTATATCTAGCATGGAAAGTGTTGGGAACTCTAAGTCGTTTTCGTTGGTGGGATGGATACACCTCCCAAAATGTTTTTATCTCTAATTTTTCTCTTTGAGCTCTGGCACCTCTACAAATCCCTACTTCCCTCTGCTAAAGGCCTTTCTTTTACTTTACGCAATTTTTATTTTGAATTTGAGTCTCCATCTTCTCTTATAAAAGCACCAACCGAGAGGCAATATGATCATACTTGAGTATTGGGTGTAGCTAATATGCGAGTGTGTTTCATGAATGGATCAATGGTTGAGCATGATGGGCTAGGGATAACTTATTTTAGCGTTGATATTTTAAAAGACATGGTTGCTTGTTGATATACTTGGGAATTTAAATTATCATGTCAAAACTAGACTATTGCTTTGAATCACATAAAAGTCCAAATGTCCATGCTATAAAGAAAAGAATATGATATGACATGTTAGGCAACACTCCACATCAAAAATTCTGTTTTTATCACTTACCTACTCGAGGACGACTAGGAGTTAAGCTTGGGGATGCTGAAACGTCTCCAATGTATCTATAATTTTTTATTGTTCCATGCTGTTATATTATCAATCTTGGATGTTTTATAATCATTTTATAGTCATCTTATATCATTTTCTGGTACTAATCTATTGACATAGTGCCAAGTGCCAGTTGCTGTTTCCTGCATGTTTTTTACATTGCAGGAAATCAATATCAGACGGAGTCCAAATGCAACGAAACTTTATGGAGATTTTTTATGGACCAGAAGGAACATAATGGGCCCTGGCTGCGCCTGGGGGTGCCCCGAGGGAGGCACAATCCACCAGGGCGCGCCAGGAGGCCCAAGCGCACCCTGGTGGGTTGTGCCCACCTCGAATGCCCTCCGGACCGCCTCTTTGCTCTATAAATACCCCAATATTCCCAAAACCGTTGGGGAGTCGACGAAATATTGATCCAGCCATCGTAGAGTCCAGAACCACCAGATCCAATCTAGACACCATCTCGGATGGGGTTCACCACCTCCATTGGTGCCTCTTCGAGGATGCGTGAGTAGTTATTTGTAGACCTACGGGTCCGTAGTTAGTAGCTAGATGGCTTCCTCTCTCTCGCTGAATTCTCAACACTATGGTCTCTTGGAGATCCATATGTAACTCTTTTTGTGGTGTGTTTGTTTGGATCTGATGAAATTTTAGTTTATGATCAGTTATATCTTTTTATATCCATGAAAGTATATGAGTTTCTTTGATCTCTTTTATGCATGATTGCTTATAGCCTCGTATTTCTTCTCCGATATTTGGGTTTTGTTTGGCCAACTTGATCTATTTATCTTGCAATGGGAAGAGGTGCTTTGTAGTGGGTTCGATCTTAAGGTGCTTCATCCCAGTGAGAGAAGGGGAATCGACACGTATGTATCGTTGCTACTAAGGATAAAACGATGGGGTCTATCTCTACATAGGTAGATCTTGTCTACATCATGTAACGCCCACGATGCGGCTATATCTCCCACGTGTCGAGGCACGACTTAGAGGCATAACCGCATAGTGGTTTAGTCGCAAGAAGGGTCATCTTCACACAATCCCATGTAATGAACAAGAATGGGATAAAGAGTTGGCTTACAATCGCCACTTCACACAATACATAAATATAATTCATACATCATCCAAAGTACACACATAGACCGTCTACGGTCAAGATCAAATGAAAATAAGATAACCCCAAATGCTAGATCCCCGATCGTCCCAACTGGGCTCCACTACTGATCATCGGGAAAAGACACATAGTAACGACCACGTTCCTCATCGAACTCCCACTTGAGATCGATCCCATCATCTACACTGGCATCATCGGCACCTGCAACTATTTTGGTAGAATCTGTGAGTCACGAGGACTCAGCAATCTCACACCCGCGAGATCAAGACTATTTAAGCTTTTAGGAAAAAGGGTGGTGTAATGAGGTGGAGCTGCAGCAGGCAATAAGCATATATGGTGGCTAACAAACGCAACAGAGAGCGAGAAGAGAAGCAACGGAACGGTCGTCATCTAGCAATGACCAAGAAGTGATCCTGAACTCCTACTTACGTCATTCATAACTCAGACCGTGTTCACTTCCCAGGCTCCGCCGAGAAGAGACCATCACGGCTACACACACAGTTGATGTATTTTAATTGGGTCAAGTGACAAGTTCTCTACAACGGGACATTAACAAATTCCCATCTGCCTCATAACCGCGGGCACGGGTTTCGAAAGATAATACCCTGCAGGGGTGTCCCAACTTAGCCCATCATAAGCTCTCACAGTCAATGAAGGATAAACCTTCTCCCGGAAAGACCCGGTCAGTCTCGGAATCCCGGTCTACAAGACATTTCGACAATGGTAAAACAAGACCAGCAAAGCCGCCCGAATGTGCCGACAAATCCCGATAGGAGCTGCACATATCTCGTTCTCAGGGCACACCGGATGAACACTACGTACAGCTAAAACCAATCCTCGAGTTTCCCCAAGGTGGCGCTGCAAGTGGCTCTAGTTTGGACCAACACTCAGAGGAACACTGGCCCGGGGGTTTAAAATAAGATGACCCTCGGGCTCGCGAAAACCCGGGGGAAAAGGCTTAGGTGGAAAATGGTAAAACCAAAGTTGGGCCTTACTGGAGGAGTTTTATTCAAGGCGAACTGTCAAGGGGTTCCCATAAATCACCTGACCGCGTAAGGAACGCAAACTCAAGGAACATAATACCGGTATGACAGAAACTAGGGCGGCAAGAGTGGAACAAAACACCAGGCATAAGGCCGAGCCTTCCACCCTTTACCAAATATATAGATGCATTAATTAAATAAGAGATATTGTGATATCCCAACATATCCATGTTCCAACATGGAACAAACTTCAACTTCACCTGCAACTAGCAACGCTATAAGAAGGGCTGAGCAAAAGCGGTAACTTAGCCAAACAACGGTTTGCTAGGAAAGGATGGTTAGAGGCTGACATGGCAATATGGGAGGCATGATATAGCAAGTGATAGGTAGCGCAGCATGTCAATAGAACGAACAACTAGCAAAGCAAATATAGAAGTGATTTCGAGGGGTGGTCATCTTGCCTGCAACGTTCTCACAGTTGTCGAAAGCTTGATCCTCGTAAGCGTACTCAACAGGTTCCTCGTTCACGAACTCGTCTCCCGGCTCTACCCAAGACAAGAACACAAGTAACGGAACCACAATCAATCACGAGAAAAGCACAAGCAACATGGTGCAAAACATGTATGATATGCGAGATATGATATGCGATGCATATGCGTGCTCCGGAAGGAAAATGATGAACAAGGCAGTAACTTGGCAAACCAAGCATGCCACTGGAAAGATGAGATGATTTCGGTCGAAATCGATATAAAGATCACTGGAAACGGATGTACGGTTTGCAAATGGCAAGCAAAACAAGAATGACACGAATCTGCGATTAACAGCATGATAGCACTTAAAATGCAACAAGCAACAATGCTACAGCACTCCAACATAGCAACAAAGCATAAGGCAATAATTTACAGGAGATTCTTGACAAAAGATGAACACTGAGCTACGGCTAGATCACAACATATCAAGCTCAAACAAGCATGACAAAAGTGCAAAAGATAACAGGTTCACAGACTTGGTGAAATTACTGGACATGGCAGAAAACAGCATCAGGTAGCAATGTTCAGAGCACGAAATCAACATGCTACAGGATCTTAACATGGCAAAACAAGGCATGGCAGTATTCTACTAAAATCATATGACAAAAGTACCTTACTGACCATAAGCCAAAAAGGACCAGAAGATATGATGGCAACCATGTAAACATAGCAAGTTTCGTTACCAGATTTCAGACTTAGCAGAAAACAGAGCATGGCAGAAACAATAATATGAAGTCATCTTGGTGAGCTTGATGCACTTTCCACAAAGCAATGCATAACAAAAAAAGTATACCTACAGAAATATGGCATGTTTATGAAGCTATCCATGGCAAGAACAAAAGCATAGCATGTATGGATCAACTACAACAAGCTTCGCAAAAATGAATATCATGTTAAGAATCTGCCAGAAATATTTTATGGCAAAAGTAGAGCAAGATTAAGTCATTCTATAGCACTCCATAATTGCAAACAAGGGCTGGAATGGATCAATTACAACAATATCTACAAAACATCCTTACTGAACATCACCAAAATATGCAGGGATCTCTCTGTAGCATCAAGTTTACATGGCAACAAAATAACAGCAGACAAAGACTTGAGAGAAATCACTGTCTCTGAAATCAGAAACATTACGGGGCCTAGTTTGCATGCTTGTGCTAGTCACCACAGAGATCAAAAAAATACATGGCATACTCCACTAGAAAGATGGCATGGCATAAAACAAAACACATGTGGAGCTCATGCCCATAAGATGCACAGATTAAATGATACAAAAATAACAAATCTCCAAGTTCTGATAAGAACCAGCAGATAACAGCAACTAGCACTCTTGCAACAGAGATTTGGGCAACACGATGGCCTCTAATGAACATGGTGCAATTCAACAAAATGTAGAGCATCACAAGACGAACAATATGACATATTACACGCATGAAACGGAGCTACATGCAGAGAGTTATGCTATGATGAACATGGGTATATGCTGAGAGAAAAAATGACTTGGAAGAAATTTGGGGGTCTCGGGGAAAAGTCAACGCATGCCAGTTACCAGATCCGATCGGGGCCTGGCCGAGGGAGCTCGCCGGAGCGGCAGCGCGGCTCGCCAGAGAGGAGGCCGGAGGGGAGGAGAAGGGCGACGTGGAGGAGGGAGATGGCGGGCGGCGACCGGCGGAGGCGGCGGCTCGTGGGCGGCGGGCCGGCGATGTCGGCGG